>NC_092717.1:98864434-98940698 GCF_047496885.1 Scyliorhinus torazame
TGTAAATCACATTGTTAGCTTGTCGAGCTGGAGAAGCTTTAAGTGTTCAACTTACGAAGCCAAGAAGCTGGCTGCATGAATACCAGCACCAAGGTTGCTGGGTGGTGACATCAAAAGGATGCTGAAAGCCGTTGAGGAGAGGAAAGACATCCCATGCCCCAGGATGGGCCACAGGTATCAGCCACCTGTCATGAACCAAGCTTGGGATGAGATGGCAGAGGCAGGAAGGGCTGGCAGCCTGACCAAGAGGACCGGAATGCAATGCAGGAAGATGATAAATGACCGCATACAGGTTTCTAGGGTGAGTAACCACCTGTGTGCCAATGGCATCACTCCAGTCCCTTACCCATTGCCATCTGCCCCTAAACTCTTGGAACCCTGTAACACATCACCTGCCAGCATCTCCCTCAGAACCCACGCCCTGAAGTCCCCACCAGAACCCCACCCTCGTTGGCTAGGTGCCTTGCCCACATATGTTACCCCCTCTGAGGCGATGTCGATGGAAATCATAGCGGAGGCTGAGGAGTGAGCAATCACTGACATGGAAGCCGAAGAAGTGAGAATCCAAAGCAGTTTAATCCAGATCTCCTACCTCAAGTGAGTCTTTCATCTCCCACAGCCTTGTTCTTCCCAAGAGCTGACTCCATGTCCTTTCTATTGCAGGATTCCCACCAGATGAGGCTGGGCTGCCCAGTCTCCATGGTCCCCATCAGAGCCTTCAGAACAGCTCAGAGCAGACCTTAGAGGATGACACCGAATTCTCCACATTGCATTCGCCTGCACCACCCACCAGTGCAGAAACATGTTAGCAGACAGGCTCCTGGGTCTCACTCTGCTGAGCATCACACACATACTGCGGCGCACCAGGTGGAGGCAGGGGCTCCCGAGGGAGCGCCCAATCGGAGGGCTACACAATTCCAGGGAACAGTTTCCCCAAGACAGATATTGCGCCTCTGGAAAAGGTTTCCCCATTGCTGGTGCTAATGCAAATTCAGAGCCAAATTTTATAGGGGTGGGTGTCAGCAGCATTCCAGCACCTGCAAGTTCAATCTGGGCAGCACAGTGGTTAGCATTGCTGCCTCACAGCACCAGGAACCCGGGTTCAATTCCAGCCTTGGGTGACTGTCTGTGTGGAGTTTGCACTTCCTCCCCGTGTCTGTGCTCCGGTTTCCTCCCACAGTACAAAGATGTGCAGGTTAGGTGGATAGGCCATGCTAAATTGCCCCTTAGTGTCCTGAAATGCGCAGGTAGGATGGATTAGGAAGGAAGAGTGGGCCTAGGTAGGATGCTCTTTCAGAGGGTCAGTGCAGACTTACTGGGCCGAATGGCATCTGCACTGTAAGGATTCTAACTGGAGGAGTCCAATCGCCTTCAGGCGCAAGAGATGATGCCACCATTACGTGTCATCCAGGCCAACACTGCAAGGGTGGTGTCAGCAGTTGAAAGCCTACAGCAAGGAGTCAGCCATGTGTGAGGACATCCAAGGCTTAGGACACTTAGGCGTGGGACAGGTGGACCATGCCAAAGGTGGAAATGTCCCAGGCACAGATGGACATTGCTGTAACACTGATGAGCTTGATCCAGTCACTTGGCTGAGAGCATTGTGAGCATTGGCCAGATGCTGAGTGACAGGATCCAGACACAAAGGGACATGACCAAGGCACTAAGGGACACAGGTCAGTCGCAGAGTGACATGTTTGAGGCACTGAGGAACACAGGTCAGTCACAGAGGGACATGTCCGAGGTGATGTGCTGTGTGTTCTGGATCACATACAGGTCACCAGCACTTGAAGTGGTGCAACACTATTTTATTAAAAGGTTAACTATTTAAACATACTTGAACTGTGGGTAAATACGATACTAGCTTTAACTAAAGACCTTTGCCTTGTCCTAACCAGTTGATGCACTCAGCACATGGTGAATGTCTGTGTGGCAGGCTGTGAGCTCTGTGCTCCTAGCTAGCTGCTACTCGAATGAGCGGGAATTCTGATGCTCCCTGTCTTTATAGTGCGTGTGCTCTCACTGGTGATTGGCTGCGGTGTTGTGTATGTTGATTGGTCCCACTGTGAGTCCATCAGTGTGTGTCTGCACCATGATATACTGGTGTATATTATGACACCCCCCATTTTATATAATAAAATGTGCCTGCATGACAATAAATAGTGTGTGGTGAATGTTGCTGACTACGTGTGTGCGAAATATTTACAGGACTATGTACATAAATCTAAGCTATTTACATGGGAAGGTGCCTGGTGCAGAAAAAACAGTGTGTCACACAAATAACGAGATGAACACAATATACAAATGACATGAACGATTAAACGGAAGAACAGAACAGACCAGAGAGTCCATTAGTGCACAAAGTTCACAAATTTAGTCTCGGAGGTGGGCGACGAATTCTGGTTGACCGCCTCAAGGGTGGGTCAGGCGTCACCGGCTGAGGAGCGGGCTGGACTGCGTCAGAGTGAGGAGGATGCAGAGTAACCGTAATCTCTGCATAGTCCAGGTCAGGGACAACAGGAGGGCGTGGCACTGGCGGAGGATCACGTAGCGAGCGCGGAACGAGACGAAGGGCAAGTCAATTACGGCGCAGAATGGAATCATCCGGTAGACGAACCAGGAACGAGCGGGGAGCCACCTGCCGAAGAATCACAGCAGTTGCAGACCAGCCACCATTCGGAAGATGGATGCGGACGTTGTCATCTGGAACCAGAGCAGGGAGATCAGCTGCACGGGAGTCATGAGCCGCCTTGTGCTGTGCACGAGACAGTTGCATTCGTTGAAGGACCGGAACGTGGTCGAGGTCTGAGACGTGAATGGACAGCACCGTCGTCCTCAGGGTGCGACCCATGAGCAGCTGGGCTGGGACAGGCCAGTGGACAGTGGGGCCGAGCGATAGGCCAGCAAGGTGAGGTAGAAGTCGGATCCCGCATCGGCAGCCTTGCAGAGGAACCGTTTGACTATGTGGATGCCCTTCTCCGCTTTGCCATTGGATTGGGGGTACAGGGGACTGGATGTCACATGCACAAAGTTGTACCTCCTGGCAAAGTTGGCCCATTCCTGGCTTGCGAAGCAGAGGCCATTGTCCGACATCACAGTGAGTGGGATGCCGTGACGAGCAAAGGTGTCCTTACAGGCACGGATGACTGCAGACGATGTGATGTCGTGCAAACGTACCACCTCCGGGTAGTTTGAAAAATAGTCTGCAATCAGAACAGTCCCTGCCCAGCGCGTGGAACAGGTCGATGCTGACCTTGGACCAAGGGGACGTGACCAACTCATGGGGCTGTAGGGTCTCACGTGGTTGGGCTGGCTGGAACCGCTGACAGGTGGGGCAGTTGAGCACTGTGTTGGCGATGTCGTCATTGATGCCGGGCCAGTAGACTGCCTCTTGGGCCCGTCGGTGGCACTTCTCCATGCCAAGATGGCCCTCGTGTAGCTGTTCCAAGACAAGCTGGCGCATGCCGTGCAGGATAACAATGCGGTCCAGCTTCAGGAGGAAACCATCGACTACCGCCAGATCATCTCTGATGCTGTAGAACTGCGGGCATTGGTCCTTGGGCCACCCATCTGTTAGGTGGCGCATGACATGCTGTAGCAAAGGGTCAGCCGCAGTCTTGCGGCGAATTTGGACGAGGCGTTCATCTGTGGCCGGTAGATTGGAGGCCACGAAGCCCACATTGGCGTCAACCTGGCAGATGAATCCTGCTGGATCACACGGGGTGTTGACTGCCCTGCACAGAGTGTCGGCTATGATCAGGTCTTTGCCCAGGCTGTCTCCGAGCTGGAAGTCGTATCGCCGGAGTTTGAGCAGAATGCGCTGGAGGCGAGGTGTCATGTCGTTCAAGTCTTTTTGTATGATATTGACCAGCAGGCGATGGTCGGTCTCGACGGTGAATTGGGGAAGGCCGTACACATAATCATGAAGATTATGCCAAGCCAAGCAGAGAGTCCTTCGAGGAGCCCACGATCTCGAAAGGAAGGATGGCTTTTCATGACTTGTGCGTCACTTCGAGTTGGCACGAGCCGGTAGCAGGAATGATGTTGCCATTGTAGTCCAATAGCTGGCAGGCCGATGGAAGAATGGTTGGTTTGACATGAAGGCTTTGGAAAGCAGACCACGCCATGAGATTGGCGGAGGCACAGCATCCAGGCGGAATCGTATTTGGGACCGATTGACCGTCAGGGTGGCACACCACTCATCGTCTGGATCGATGCTGTATACCGACAGCGGCTGGCATCTTTGCTTCGGGGACAGCCTGTTTTTAGTTATGATACCGACTCGAAAAGGCGCCTTCGGGTCCTCGGTGTCACCACTGTGCAGGAGGTCGGAATCGGACTCGGTGACCGTGGGTTGAATTGCCCGAACATTCCTGCGAGGCTGGCTGAAGCGATATGAATTGGAAGGCTGAGCTGCTCGACAGCAGGCAGTATAGTGGCCAAGTCTTCCACATCGTAGGCATTGTCGAGATTTTGCAGGGCATTGCCGCTTTAAATGGGCGGAGCCACGGTTGCCGCACGTCGTGACGTCAGCACGTTCGCTGCGCCACCGCGCATGCGCGGTGCTGTCATGCGTGGTGCGTGCCTGCGCATTACGTTCCTCCACGTCGCTGTCTCCTCGTTTGGTGCGTACAAGCATGGGAGTCCATGAAAAGGGCGCAAAATGGCCGCCCTCATCCAGGCTGAGGCCCTGGAGGTGCTCAATCACAAGGACCCGTTCCGCCTCGTGGGGACCTTGCGCCGTTTCAGACGCTTGTATATGGGAGTTCCGACTGGAGCCATTTTCATGTTGGACACAGGTCTCGATGGCGGTCGCTAGGGTGAACAGACTAACAATCTATGCCAGGCATCTCCTGTCCACGTGGCATCAACTCCCCAGGGAGTCTGTGGAAGATTTCTGGCGTGCCCTGCACGTCCTGGTGAGAGACTGTGATTGCCAGGCCCTTTCGGCCGCTGAACATTCTGACCGGCTACTTAGGGACGCGTTCGTTACGGGCATAGGGATCGCCTAGATCCGCCAGCGCCTCTTAGATGGGGCTACCCTCGACCTCGCGGCGACCAAGACACTTGGGCTCTCGCTCACAGTCGCCTCACGCAATATACAGGCGTATACCCCTGACCACACAGCCCACCCCTCCTGCGCATCGTGGACCCCGCAAGCAAACACCCCACCGTGGACCCCATCAGCGACCTCCCCCAGCCAACCCCAGGCCTGCGCCGCACGGCAGCCAACCAACCCCGGGACACACAAGTGCTACTTCTGTGGATGCTCAAAACACCCCCGACAGCGCTGCCCGGCACGGAGTGCGCTCTGCAAGGACTGCGGGAAGAAAGAACATTTTGCTGCTGTGTGTCAGGCCCACTTGGCCGCCGCTATTGTCCCGGCACCCAGCATGTGCGACCCATGGGGGGTGCCGCATCTTCCTCGCCTCAAACCACATGTGGCCCGTGGGCGCTGCCACCTTGCTCCCCTCACAACACGTGCGGCCCATGGGCGCCGCCATCTTGCTCGCCATCTTGCTCGCCTCACAACACATGCGACCCATGGGCGCTGCCATCGTGCCTGCCTCAGGACTCATGCGGCCCGTGGGCGCCGTCATCTTCCCCGCCCCAGGACCCTTGCTCGTCGGGCACCTCATCGGGCCGCTCATCGCCTGCAACCGCCGCCACCCAGCCACATCTGGCCTGCATCACGGTCGACCAGTCCCGACCGCACAACCTCGCGACCGCGTCGACGACAGTGAAGGTCGACGGGCACAATATAGCTTGCCTTCTGGACTCCGGGAGCACTGGGAGCTTCATCCACCCTGATACGGTAAGGCGCTGCACCCTCACGGTATACCCCATCAACCAGAGAATCTCCCTGGCCTCCGGATCCCACTCTGTGGTTATCCGGGGGTACTGCATCGCCACCCTCACCATCCAGGGCGTAGAGTTCAGCGGCTTCCGGCTCTACATCCTTCCCAACCTCTGCGCTGCCTTGCTACTCGGCCTGGACTTCCAGTGCAACCTCCAGAGCCTAACCCTGAAATTTGGCGGGCCCCTACCACCCCTTACTGTCTGCGTCCTCACGACCCTAAAGGTCGGCCCACCTTCCCTGTTTGCGAACCTCACCCCGGATTGCAAACCCGTCGCCACCAGGAGCAGACGGTACAGTGCCCAAGTCAGGACCTTCATCAGGTCGGAGGTCCAGCGGGAAGGTATTATTGAGGCCAGCAACAGCCCCTGGAGAGCCCAAGTGGTAGTGCTGAAAACTGTGGAGAAAAACAGGATGGTCGTTGACTACAGTCAGACCATCAATCGGTACACGCAGCTCGACGCATTCACCCTCCCACGCATATCTGATATGGTCAATCAGATTGCACAGTACAGGGTCTTCCCGTCAGTGGACCTGAAATCTGCCTACCACCAGCTCCCCATTCGCAAGGCAGACCGCCAGTACACCGCGTTTGAAGCGGACGGCCGCCGTTACCACTTCTTTTCGGTTCCCTTCGACGTCACTAACGGGGTCTCGGTCTTCCAACAGGAGATGGACCAAATGGTTGACCGGTACGGACTGCGGGCTACTTTCCCGTACCTGGATAACGTCACCATCTGCGACCACGACCAGCAGGAGCATGACGCTAACCTTTCCAAATTCCTCCACACCGCCAAACTCCTCAATCTAACCTACAACAAGGAGAAGTGTGGGTTCAGCACGAATCGAATAGCCATCCTCGGCTTTGTGGTTCAGAACGGAGTTCTTGGGCCCGACCCCGATCTCATGGAACTTCCCCTTCCCCACTGCCCCAAGGCCCTCAAACGATGCCTGGGGTTCTTCTCGTACTACGCCCAGTGGGTCCCTAACTATGTGGACAAGGCCCGTCCACTCATCCACTCCACAGTTTTTCCCCTGATGGCCGAGGCTCACCAGGCCTTCAACCGTATCAAGGCTGACATCGCCAGGCCGCGATGCACGCGGTCGATGAGATGCTCCCCTTCCAAGTCGAGAGCAATGCATCAGACGTCGCTCTGGCCGCCACCCTCAACCAGGCAGGCCCGTGGCATTCTTTTCCTGCACCCTCCATGCCTCCGAAATTCGTCACTCCTCTCTCGAAATTTGTTACCTCTTTCTTAAATTTTAAACAACCTGTATGTAAACAGTTTTCCACCACCCCCGCTGGACTCTTTTTTAACAGGGGTGAATGTGGTAGTCAGCACTGTTGTATTGCACATACTGCATATGAGGGTATTACGGTAAGGCCCCTGTACTCCAGGTTCCGGGGGAGATCCCTGCCCGATGGCTCCACCCAGTAGGCGGAGTATAAATGTGTGGGCTCTCCGAGCTGCAGCCATTTCGGCAGCAGCTGCGGGAGGCTCCACATCTCTGCGTAATAAAGCCTTGATTACTCTCTACTCTCGTCTCATCGTAATTGATAGTGCATCACAGAGGAACATGTCCGAGGCACTGAGGGACACAGCTCAATCATAGAGGGACATGTCCGGGGCACTGACAGACACAGCTCAGTCACAGAGGGACATGACCAAGGCACTGACGGACAGAGTCACAGAGGGACATGTCCGAGGCACTGAGGGACACAGCTCAGTCACAGAGGGACACGACCAAGGTACTGAGGGACACAGTCACAGAGGGACATGACCAAGGCACTGAGGGACACAGTCACAGAGGGACATGTCACAGGGCTAAATTGCTGGCTTTGAAAGTAGACCAAGGTAGGCAAGCAGCACAGTTCAATTCCCGTGTAGCCATCTGTGATGGCCACTTTCAGTCTACAAAATGGACACTTGCAGTGCCTGTAGGGAAAAATGGACAATACAAAGCAACAAGCTGGCACAGAGCCTGAATGTATATTTGAAAGGCAGTCAGCAGACGGAACCAAAACTCTGAGTCGATTTACATATTGATGGCCCATCCCTGGGAAACAAAGGACTAATGCTCAGGTAGCCGATACTGTCTCAGACATTTAGGCTCCAATACCCCAACCAGAAGACACAAACAAAGCAAGGCCAACGGCCACTTAGGACATGCCCAGCCATCAAGGCACCCACCCCTTTATTGGCTTAGATCGATGACAGTGATCAAGAAGTGGCCCAATTAATTGGGACCAAGTTTAAAGCCTACCTAAAAGCACGCAAAGCCCCTCCAAGTATAAGAAGGAGCCCCAGCGAAAGGTTCGCTCTCTTGGAGAGACCCTTCCACCAGCACCACCAGAAGCAAGTAAGTTCAAGTTCAACGCTCGCTACCAGACGGACGACCTTGGCTGTACGCCTGTTACCTCTTCGAACCCAACAGGCCCAGATCCGAACAAGGGCCATTGTTCCTCTGACCTAATGGGCACCCTGTGATGGTATATATTAGGGGTAATACGGTACACCATGAATGCCGAGGAGCTATTGGAGGACAGATGCTGGGTCCCGATTGGATCTGCTGCCTACTGGGCTCCACCCAGATAGGCAGGGTACAAGAACCCGGTTTACTCCCCGCAGCTGCATTTTGTGACTGAGCTGCCAGGGAACAAGTCTGAACAAGTCTGCTCAATAAAGCCTCGATTGAAGTTCTCTATGTCTCGCCTCGTGTGTGATCGATGGTGCTACGCTCCCGAAGTTAACTATAGGTGTTAGTGGTAGATATAGTTTAGCCTGTAGTGTTATTGTGCATGAGTAAATTATACTGTGTAAATAAAGTAGTATTGACTTTGAACTAACTAACTGGTATATTGACTCTTTGATCGGTATTCGGTTAAAACCTTGTGGCGGTGTCGAGAGATACCTGGCGACTCTGAAAGCATACTCATAATTAGGATTAAGGAAGGCGATCTTATTAACCGCCATATTTATAGCAAGTAAACAGAGCAACATTACTGGCGACATCTGCCAGGACTAGACCTAGAAGTGACTTTGTCACTCCAAGAGAACCCAAATTTGAATTAGAAACCCAATTGGAAAAAGTAAAAATCACAAGCGTAAGACCAATACTGATCAAACAACCAAGATTCGGAAGTGTGTTATTTGCATGCATACTAACAAGGGATATAAGGTAATCTTGATAGATTTTGTTGCGTAAATCTATCGGGAGTTTTGTAGACCGGAAAATAGCGTAAGCCGTACCTGTGTTTACGTCACCATTTTATTCCCCCCTGTTCCAAAACCGGTAGAAACCCATAGATAACAGTAGAGATGGCAATGAAGGCAATGGAACGCCTTATGAACCCCCAGGAATTCAAGGTCGCAGCGACCAATAGAGCAGGGCAGTGTCGCATATAGGAAGAGGAAATTCGGAAATATCTAAAAGGGAAAGAATGGCCCCTTTGGAGCGGATTGTGTGCAAATGAGGAAACAGGTCCCGGGAGTACAGGACATACTTGGTGGGAGAACGTGACCGAGATTCATAAGAAAAGCTCAGGAAAAGCTCGTAAGCCGATGGCAATCGTGTCCTGCTTGGCACAATTGCGAGGCACAGAGGAGGTCATGAAGACGCTCTGCAGAGCGATTGAAGACAGAGAGAGGAATAGCGAGGGAGTCGTTAGCGAGTGCGAAAAAGTTAACAGGCAACTTAGAGAGCAGTTAGCGGCGAAGGACAAGGAGATGGCTGATGGCAAACAGGCACACCAATCTTGTCTCGCTCACCTAAGCAGCTTTCAATCACAATATGATAAGGCCTACCAAGACACGCAATGCGCAGTGTTGGTATGAGAAGAGACAGAACATCAAGTCGAGCAATTAAAGAAACAATAGAATGATTTAAAAGCAGCCCTACGAGCACTCCACAGTTCCACGACGGAACAAAGGCAGAGTTCGGTAGACCATGCCAAATGCCGAAAGCAAATTGCAGACCTGCAATCCCTGCTCTCTGTACAAAATGGTTTCCAGAATACATTTGGACCCCAGTTAGATCAGGAAAATGGCCCCGATTGGCAGGAGTTAAATGAAACTGCCCACCGCTATGTACATGGAACATGTACTCAGGACAAACCTCAGAAAAGCACCCCCACCCCCGACTGCACAGGCAGAGCACAATCCCATGAACCCTGTCACCACACAGCGCAGGGCCACAACAGACGGAGACCCCGATTTTCTGTACACCACCCCATTAACCATCACTCAATTAAGGGACGCGTGTGACAAAATAACACCGTTCCAACCCACATCAGGCCCGCACCATTATTTTGCAAAGGTTAGACAACAGGTGACCATGTACGGCCTGGATGAAAATGAGCAAGTGAAGCTCACAGTTTTTAGCCTCGATCCCTCAGTCGTGGCAGCCCTTCCCGACCCACAAAATGTAGGAGGAGGCACCCTCCAAGAAATGCATGCAGTGATCCTAGATGCGATCGGCTACAATAAGGGTGATCCTGTAGAAGGCCTCAATAAATGTAGGCAGAAAAAGACCGAGCACCCAACGGCTTAACCCGCGCCCATTTGACACCAGAGCATATGGACAAATGGACTCGAATCCTAGTCTCTCACCCGACCGAAGCAGGACAGAGAGCTTGAGCCAATTATGACCCCTCAGACGATACACACAATAAAAAATGGGTACTAAAGAGATTATCCCGAGTTTGGGAACAGTCCCTTCAGGGAAAGTCACAATACGGAAAAGCAGATGAAGAGCTGGCAGATGCTAACATGCATCCAGTCAGGACACATCAGAACCCCGCATGGGTAAACAAGGGAAAAATCAGCCCACAGCAGCCTAAATCCCAAGAATGTTACAATTGCGGACAGTTAGGACATTACGCACGAGAATGTCAAGCCCCCCAGAAACAACTGTAGCCACCTGGGTTGGCCACGTCCCGACTTAAAATGGAGATCCGCAAAGAATGCAGGGTAAGTCAGCCAAGTCAGAAAAAACTAGCAGGTGCAAAGTTTCCTGTGTATTAGAACTTGCAGAAACCCAGACAGCACTGAAGCTAGCAACCATCCGCATATTAATGAGCGATCCCCGGGAACAATTGAAACATTTAAGGTGAATAAGGCCAAGCCAGACTCCCCGGCGCCAGCAGGAGCCAAGACAAAGGAAGGCCAACGGACACTCAGGCACAGCCCAGCGATCAGGGAACAGCTCCAGTATTGGGGAAATCGATCCAAATTATCTGAACGTAGTCCAATCACTTGGAACCAGATAAGGGGTCCGCCCCGAACGGCGCGAAGCCCCTGGGGACTATAAAGTACATTCCCAAGTTCAATTTGTCCTTCTTGGCAGGGTCACTCAGCAGCTCGAAACAACCCTTGACAGTGACCTGCCTAGCTGCCGCATCAACCAAGTAAGTCTCCAGTCAACGCACGCTACGAGATAGGCGCTCCTAGCTACCAGTCCATACCAGCTTTTGAATCCTGCAGACTCAGAATCGAACGAAAGGCCATTTGTTCCCCTGACCTGGTGGGCCAGTCCCAAAGCTAAGTATAGGCCTTTTACTGTTAGAGATAGTCTAGTAAGTAGAGTTTTATGCATGAGTAGTGATTGACTGTGTATAATAAATGTATTTTGATTTGTGTTTTGAATCTTACTAATTGGTGTATTGAGTTATTGATCAGCACTTGAACTTGAACCTTGTGCCGGTATAAAGATACCTGGCGACTCTAGAGCAAAGGTTAGAGAAACAGAGCAAATTAAGTAAAGACACAACGGGCAACAAATTAAGAGCCAACCAAAGTTAGCAACACAGCAGCGAAACCAGCAGGCAAATACCCTGAATAAGAATAGAGCCAAGCCCATTCATAGTGTTAGCGCCCGTTCCGAGAACGCAGACATGAACGGCCCGATTGACGGTGTTCGGACTCCCCAACTTGGGTCTGCGAAACCCTTTGGGACAAGTCCGGAAGGCTGGTAGTAGCAGGCACAGTCCGGGGACACCCCGTAGAATTTCTTTGGGACACAGGAGGGTCCCGTCCCACGCTAAATTCCTCCATAATGTTCCAATGGGATACATGGCCCAACACAGATACCATTATCCTCAGCGGTTTCACAGGACACTTGCAGCAGGAACACATTACAGCCCCTGTAACGATTCAGATAGGAAACATTAAAACCAAACACCCCATCATTCTCGTAGATCTACTCCAGACAGCCGAACACATTTTGGGGATAGACTTTGAGCTCCCACAATCTTTTGTTCGACCCCGTAAATAAATGTGTGTGGAGAATGGCAAAGGCAGCACGAGCCCCCACCACGCTCACAGTTGGAGACTACGCACACAGGATTAGCGCTGCAGGAGACTTCTGATTTGATCCACGAGCCATTAGTCAGGACAAAGATGTTAGAGTCGTTTTGAAGAGACACAAAGCTTCTTTTGCCCAGCACAAGCATGACTGCAGCAAGATAGCAGGTTTAATCAACATTACAGGACCCGACCCCAAACCCCAAAAACAGTACGGTTTCCCCCAACAAGCAGAGGGAGAAATTGCAAAATTCATCCAAGGTTTGCTTGACCAAGGCGTACTTCGTTCAGTAGCCTCAACGAACAATGCCCCAATTTGGCCCGTCAGGAAACCCGATGGCTCATGGCGACTGACCATCGATTATAGGGAACTAAACAAAGTGACCCCATTAGCAGCCCCCACCGTAGCCACGAGTCCCGAGACAATGTTAAAACAGGGACTCCAGTCAAAAGAAAATTCGGTTTTGGACATCAGCAACGGCTTTTGGTCCATTCCATTGGATAAAGCATGCCAGTACAATTTTGCTTTCATCTTCCAGGGACAGCAATACACGTGGACGTGCCTACCACAAGGCTTCCACAACTCCCCCTCCATTTTCCACCGACAGCTGGCAAATGGATTCGCTAAATTTTCCCGACCCGATTGCCTTGTCCAGTATGCAGACAGACACTAAGGGAGAGCACATTTCACTTCTCACTGAATTATTAGGACTCCTTCACAAAATCGGATGTAAGGTAAACCCCCAAAAGGCCCAGATTCTGCAAGAAAAAGTAATTTATTTAGGCACAGTAATCACCCATGGCAAACGCGAGATCGAGCAGAAACGCATTGACTCCATTGTCAAATTACCCTTGCCCCATAATGTCACAGCCCTCCGGTCATTTCTAGGACTGGCTGGCTACTGCAGGAACCACATCAACGGTTTTGCTACAAAGGCAGCCCCTCTTTCCGAACTCCTAAAAAAGCAAGCCCCATGGGAATGGCTTCCACAGCACACGGATGGCGTGGATGCATTAAAACGAGCCCTCAGCACAGCTCCCGCATTACAGGTCCCTGACGCACTCTCCCTATACGCAATTGAGGTTGCAACCACCGACCAAACCCTTTCAGCCGTGCTCCTCCAGGAAAGACACGATCATTTAGGCCCCGTAGCATACGCTTCATGAATTCTCGATCCAGTAGAGCAAGGATTTTCTGCCTGCGAAAGGCACTTGCTCGCAGTTTTTTGGGCGGTTCAGTACTTTGCGTACATAACAGGACTCAACCCCATCACCATTTTAACAGACACACCCCAACCCAACTTTTACTAGATGGTAGACTAAAGGACAGCACAGTCAGCCAAATTCACGCTGCACGATGGACCCTACTCTTACAAGGACAGGACATTACAGTTAAAAGGACTAAGGCACACACGTTTCTAGCAGATAATTTACAATACGCAGGCACCCCACATGAGTGTGAGATCTTCACCACCAGGCACAACACAGGACCCTTTGTACCCAAATCAGCTCCCTCGAAACCAGGTACTACACCCCAGAGACCACAGACACAGACGCACCTCTTAGGATTTACGTGGATGGCTCCTCCACAGTTTTAAACGGTAAACAAATCACTGGTTGTGGCATTTATGTAGAGGACGCGCAGGGACGTGCGTTAGAGGAGATATCACTGAAATTGCCTGGACATCTAGGTTCGCAGGCAGCAGAATTAGCAGCCGTAGCATATATTGTAGAGCACCCCGACTCATTCCCAACCCCATCCGACATATACTCCGACAGCCTATATGTCTGCAATAGTTTAACTGAGTTCCTACCCCTGTAGGAATCTCGAGGTTTTGATCCGCGGATGGAAAGCCTCTACCCTCAGCCCCATTACTCCAGCATATTCCCAGGACAGCAAAAGATCGTAAATACGGTATCATTAAAGTGCGTAGCCACCATCGTTCTTCCCCCCCTGGTAACGTTAAGGCAGACGCCCTAGCAAAGGCAGGTTCCAGACACGGTCACTTTTGGAATCCCCCCGAGAGTGCCCCAGTACACGCGGTCCAGGTCTCACAGACCAATATCCAAGATTTAGCTCAAGCCCAAAAAGAAGACGAAAAGCTCAGGGAACTCTTAAAATGTAACTTCCCAGCCCTCTACGATAAGTACAGAAACACTTTAACAATACACAACGGCATAATTTTAAAGGATGGTATTTATGTGGTCCCCACCCAAACCAGAAACCAAATTATCTGCAAATTCCATGACAACCATGGACACAAAGGGATAGATGCAACTCTTGCCCACCTCAGACCTCTCTGCTGGTGGCCCGATTTGAAATCCAATGTAATGCATTCCATTGAAAATTGTTTAATTTGCGCACAGAACAATCCAGACAGGTATGCGAGGAAAGGTCAGCTCTGTCACACCCGCCCTATTAATGGCCCCTGGACGAATTTACAGATTGATTACACAGGTCCCCTACCACCGTGCAAGAATGGTTTTAAGTATGTATTGGTAGTAATCGACACCTTCACGAAATGGGTGGAAGCTTTTCCATCTAGAACTAAATGGCTAAAACGACAGCCAAGATCCTAACGCAGCACATCTTTACAAGATGGGGACTTCCCCGTAGTATAGAGTCAGACCAAGGCTCACATTTTACAGGACGCGTCATGAAAAATGTCCTCACAATTTTCGTCATCCGACAAAAATTTCACATTGCCTATCACCCCCAATCAAGCGGAATCATAGAGCGAATGAATAGAACCCTCAAGGCAACCCTTAGGAAAATGGTGCAACAGCACAATACCACATGGGACACAGTCCTTCCATTTGCACTCATGTTCAAAAGGAACACAGTATCCACTTCGACAGGATACACCCCCCACACCCTCATGACCGGACGACCCATGAAGGGAACAGAATACTTGTTCGGACTTGATTTGGCCAGCCCCACAGTCACCACCCTCACCCATGAGAAAGCGATACAGCAGATTCTCGATAATGTTAAAGCAGCCCAGCTCACCGCAGCTGTTCGGCTTGGTACACAAAAGAAGCAAAGTAAAGTATGTTTTGACAAAACAGTACACGCCACAGAATTTTCATTAGGGCAGCAGGTCATGCCCTCCCTATACAACCCCAGTTCATTTCTCTCCCCCAAATTTGCAGGAACCTACTCCATTTCAGATAAAGTCAGCCCCTCCGTTTATGAGATCACTTATCCCAATGGCAAGTCAGGATGGTTTCACATAAACCAGCTTAAGACTCGTGGCAGACAGAGCAACCACTCACACCACATCTCACTTGCAGCAGCAGACAAACACGCCCACCCATGGACGATCTATTCCTACCCTCCCCCAACCAATCCAGCCCATCCTCGGACACCACTTCGACTCCATCCCCAGAGGCACGACTCAGCCTCTCCCTTCATTCGACCAGCACCGACACCGACAGCGATAGCACTGAAACATTAGACCCCATGGAACCGCCACATGATTTCAATTCTTCAGCAGGCTCCACTCCCAGCGACTCCGAACAAGATTTGTTTGACCCCTTTGAGACCACTTACATAAAAGCCCCTGAACCAGACCCAACGCCCGATGACGATAGATTGCCCCCTACCACCTCCAACCTCGACACTAAACATTGGCACCGCGATAATTCATACAGACTCATCCGTAATGATGAGATGGACCCCACTTCGCCCCAAGCAGCTTTGGCACAGCTACTCCAGTCACGAGTGCAGTAACCGGGAGAAGTTGATGACTCAGAGTCTGACTCCCGCCAGACGAGCCCCTTTGCGACTCTTTTTGCTTCAGAACAATGAGGTGTCCAGATGATTGTAAAAAGGAACCGATGGAGATTTACGGTGTTCTTCTTTCTGATGGAGCCCGCCCGATTTTATTATTTCAGTTTGTTAATTTTAAATAGATCATAGAATTTACAGTGCAGAAGGAGGCCATTCGGCCCGTCGAGTCTGCACCGGCTCTTGGAAAGAGCACCCTACCCAAGGTCCACACTTCCACCCTATCCCCATATCCCAGTAACCCCACCCAACACTAAGGGCAATTTTGGACACTAAGAGCAATTTATCATGGCCAATCCACCTAACCTGCACATCTTTGGACTGTGGGAGGAAACCGGAGCACTCGGAGGAAACCCACGCACACACGGGGAGGGTGTGCAGACTCCACACAGACAGTGACCCAAGCCGGAATCGAACCTGGGACCCTGGAGCTGTGAAGCAATTGTGCTATTCACAATGCTACCGTGCTGCCCGTAATGTTGAATGTTTGTTTGTGTACGACCCTCTGAGAATGTTTATTCATGGCCCCACGCAAAATTTTGATGCATAACTACTCTTTTAATGCCAAATGGTAGTTAGAGGAACAAGTCTGTCGACAGGCACCCAGTCATAACTACTCTTCTGATTCGACAGCAATCATAAGAGGCAGTATCCATGACGAACACAAATTCTTTCCGTTCTTGTCTGGTCACCCAGGCAGTGGAGTAACGGCACTGGTCACCGCCATGCCTGAGGACCCCCATCTGGTCAGCTACGCTCGGGTAGTGCACCTACGGCACTGGTCACCGTCCTACCCGGGGATTCCACCCATTCTTGCCCCGTCGTGGCCCATACGCACCCCATCCGGAGCTTTTGATTCGAAACTCTTACTGTTCTTTTAGTCTGTGGTTTAAAGAATGCTCTTTGCCACAAGTTTTGTTTGTTTTCCGGAGACCCTTTGGTCGCTATCCCATGTGCTACTTACATCCTCAAACACTCGGCTGGAACGCTTTGCTGCCGGACGGAGAAATTGTCCGCCCACTCACCACATCGACCACACAGGCTGCGACATTGCTCGCGCTGTGACAGTATTTTCTTTTCGGATGTCTTGTCCCCAAAAATATTTGGTTTGAAAAAAAAAAAAATGAGGGAGTCACATATGGTGACAATTCTAATGGGCAATTGATAATAAAAGGACAGACAGACAGACATACAAGATCATAAACAAGGTAATAACAAATATTATGCTTGTGTCCACAGGAAATCCAGAACAACAGAATACAAAGGAAGACCAAGAAGAAAAAAGAGAACATGAAGACAGACATTATGATCTACATTTGGATCTTCGTGGGATCACTGCAGTTGCGCACGGATGCGACCCACCTGACCCCTACCCCACAGGCCGTGAATGTTTCCCATCCCTGCCACACACCACACCCAGAGACAGCCACTGACACACCAACCTGGTGTGACAACTTTATAAAATGTTGTCCATCGTAGAAGCACTGTTAGTCATATCGATACTCTACAGTGTCATCCAGACACTGAGACTTGGGAAATGGCGAAGGAAAGCCTCCCGCACTCCGGTATATACACTCAGACCCCCTATTTTCGGACTCCAGCAAACCTCCCACTCTCTTTAAGTAAATAAAGTGCATCGACTCCTTTTTTCTTTGCTCTAATAAAAGAAAGATGTGAAATTCTGTACTTGACCGCCAAGATACAGACAAATGTAATGCTGCTATTATATAGTTCATACTGTTTGTAAATTCTTTTGATTGACTAAGGATAGTTTAGAGAAGGATCGTTTGAGGTTCCTGTGTTTTAACTGATAAAGAAATGTAATGCATGCTTGAATGTTATAGCGCCGCTTGCTTAGGATTTTATAATAATGTGATGTAGATAAAGCAATTTAGGTAAAGGTTCCAATCCACAGGACAGAGTAGAATAGAACCTGTCCTTGATTGCGGGTGCTCGACTTAGGCAGAGAACAAAGACGTTTCAGTAATATAATCCTTCACGCTTCGCATTGAGGATCACAAGGAGGGTGTGTAGCCATCTGGGGTGGCCACTTTCAGTATACAAAATGGACACCCGCAGCGCCTATAGGGAAAAATGGACAATGCAAAGCAACAAGCAGGCACAGAGCCTGAATATATATTTGAAAGGCAGTCAGCAACCGGAACCAAAACTCTGGGTCGATTTACATATTGGTGGCCCATCTCTGGGAAACAAAGGACTAATGCTCAGGTAGCCGATACTGTCCCAGACAGTCCGGCACCACTAACCCAACCAGAAGACACAAGCAAAGCAAGGCCAATGGCCACTTAGGACACGCCCACCCCTTTATTGGCTTAGATCGATGGCAATGATCAAGAAGCGGCCCAATTAATTGGGACCAAGCTTAAGGCCCGCCTAAAAGCACGCAAAACCCCTCCAAGTATAAAAAGGAACACCCCCTAAAGGTTTGCTCTCTTGGATTTGGCTCTCAAGCGGAGAGACCCTTCCACCAGCACCACCAGAAGCAAGTAAGTTCAAGTTCAATGCTCGCTACCAGACTGACGACCTTAGCTGTACTCCTGTTACCTCTTCGAACCCAACAGGCCCAGATCCGAACAACGGCCATTGTTCCTCTGGCCTAAGTGGGCACCCGAAGTTAAGTATAACTGTTAGTGATAGATATAGTTTAACCTGTAGTGTTATTGTGCATGAATAAATCATACTGTGTGTAAATAAAGTAGTATTGACTTTGAACTAACTGGTGTATTGGCTCTTTGATCGGTATTCAGTTAAACTTTGTGGCGGTATCAAGAGATACCTGGCGACTCTGAAAGCATACTCATAATTAGGATTAAGAAAGGCAACCTTATTAACCGCCATATTTACAGCAAGTAAACAGAGCAACACCCGTACCAGCCTCCCGAACACGCGCCGGAATATGGCGACTAGGGGCTTTTCACAGTAACTTAATTTGAAGCCTACCTGTGACAATAAGCGATTTTCATTCCATTTCATGACCAAGGCAGTGAGGGAGGCAGCTCAGTCACAGAGGGATATGTCCGAGGCAGTGAGGGACACAAGTCAGTCACAGAGGGACATGTCCGATGCACTGAGGGACACAGCTCAGTGACAGAGTGACATGTCCGGGGCACTGAGGGACACAGTCACAGAGGGGCATGTCCGGGGCACTAAGGGACACAGTCACAGAGTGACATGTCCGAGGCAGTGAGGGACACAAGTCAGTCACAGAGGGACATGTTCGATGCACTGAGGGACACAGTCACAGAGGGACATGTCCGGGGCACTGAGGGACACAGTCACAGAGTGACATGTCCGAGGCACTGAGGGACACAGCTCAGTCACAGAGGGACATGTCCTTGGCACTGAGGGGCACAGTTCAGTCACAAAGGGACATGACCAAGGCACTGAGGGACACAGTCACAGAGGGACATGTCCGAGGCACTGAGGGGCACAGTTCAGTCACAGAGGGACATGACCAAGGCACTGAGGGACACAGTCACAGAGGGACATGTCCGTGGCACTGAGGGGCACAGTTCAGTCACAGAGGGACATGACCAAGGCACTGAGGGACACAGTCACAGAGGGACATGTCCGGGGCACTGAGGGACACAGTCACAAAGAAACATGTCCTTGGCACTGAGGGGCACAGTTCAGTCACAGAGCGATATGTCCGAGGCACTGAGGGACGCAGTTCACTCACAGAGGGACATGTCCGAGGCACTGAGGGACACAGTCACAGAGGGACATGTATGAGGCACTGAGGGACGCAGTCACAGAGGGGCATGTCCGAGGCACTGAGGGACACAGCTCAGTCACAGAGTGACATGTCCAAAGCACTGACAGACATGGTCACAGAGGGACATTTCCGGGGCACAGAGGTACTCAGCTCAGTCACAGGCGGACATGTGAGAGGCACTGAGGGACATAGCCCACTTACTGAGGTACATGTCTGAGTCACAGAGCAGCATGGCTGAGGGCACAAGCAACATGGTTCAGACTCCTTCCCCCCCGTACGCATACTGGACTCCCCTCGTCCTCCACTGCTGTCCCACAGTCTTGCCCATTGTCTAGGGTACATCCACTCAAACAGCGTGATACAAATTGGGCTAGGTTGACCTGCGTGGCCATGGGAAATTGCCTGAGCCTTAGGATTGGGTTTGCTGGTAGTCTCAACAGTGAAGTTTCTACCCTGACAGGGGCTGTGTGCCAAAGAGGGTTTCAGCAGCTCGCGCTCCATGTGTTATTTGTGTGAACTCAGCTCTGCTAATCCCCTGCTTCATCTGTTGTGGAGCTGTGCATCTAAGGAGTCAAATGCGATGTCCCAGCACCTGAGGGTCGTGAGATTCAGTTTGGCCACGCCTATCTTGATGAGAGTGCAGATACAACGATGAGGGTCTCCAGATGGGCAGGGTAAATGGAAATCTATATGAGCAGGAGACCTCAGGGCTTTCCAGTGAAAGTGACAGCATTCACCAGTTTAAACGGTCAGGAGCCTGAAAGTAACATGTCAGAGTGAGTAGCTAGTCTTTCACAGCTGCAGTATGATGTTAGGGGACAGCATCCCAATCTCGAGGAGGGCCATCCGAGTACAAACCCTCGCTACCAAATCCATCCTCGCTACCGCCAGGGTCACCAGCCATACATCTCTCAGTAACCATGAATCAAAGCTGAAAAGCACTTATCTCCTTACACCCCTCAAAGGTCATGATGCCAGCAACCAATTTTTAGGTATTTGCGCCAAATCACACCGCATGACTCTTGGCTGAGGGGGTAGGGGTGAGCATTATGGGCAGCTAATGCATTAGGCATCCAGCCCGTTAATCGCATCCAAATGAATGCTGATTATTACTTTGCAAGTTCCCACTGTCAGGGGGCGGGAATCCCGTTATTTCCGGTGGGGCGGGCCTGGAGACTCGCAATGGATTTGGCGCTGGGCGCAAATCCTTATTTTGGGCCGACACGCTATTCTCCACCCAATTGCGAATACTACTTCTTGCGGGAGTAACTGGCGACACCTGCCCATGATGACCATGCTGGGGCTCTGAGGCCATTGGAGGCACCAGGTGGTTGGGAACATGGCAGGGCAGTGCCAGAGGTTCTACGGGGCAGTGCCAGGTTGGCACTGTCAGGAAGTGGTGCGGCCTGAAAGGGAGGGGCGTGAAGGGGGTAGACATGGGGGGGCATGAAGGGAGACCCATTGGGAGGGGACCAAATGCCAGCGATCCTTGGTGGGGGGAACCATTGATGGCACTTTAAGATCGGGGCATACTTTTAAAATGTCACCTCAGTCTCTGTGCATCCAGGCTGGCCAGCATGTTTATGCCCTGCGCCTCTCGGTGTTGGTGCAAACCTCACTCTCCCTCCAAAAACATATTTGAGTGTGGAGGGATTGTGATTTGGACCACCTGGCGGGAATTACACCTCTTTTCCCACTGGAGACCGTACTTGGAAATCTTTTGGGAGAACTCTGCCATTCACCTCAGCATTGCACCAGCGATCTGCCTATGGGGCTACTGGGTGAGTTGGCATGTCGGGTGTAATGGCAAATGATGGGACATGTGTTGGCATGACTCGGTAGTACGTTGACATGGAGGCTATAAGTGGCCATGGGTATGAGTCGGGCATTATGAAGTGTAAGGGATGAGGGTTAGGGAGCCATATCCTCCATATCTTTTCCATTAGTCCGTGGCTTTTATAACCCACATGAAACCGAGGGGGTTAGAACTCCCCGGATTAGTCTCCCTGTGAGCCTCTTTGAGTACAAGCTCCCCCGCTCATGGGCAGGGAGCCCATGGACAGGGTAATAGACTTTGATATAAAAGTTGGCCAGTCTTGGAACCCACACCTCAGACTAGGCTGGGATCTGAAGAATAATGTACATATTATTACTTTGCAATACTGTTTCTTATTCTAGTGCTATCTGTCTTCTCTAATCCTTTCATCAGTTTGTTCCTCTTTTCTGATGCTACACCCTGCTTCTCATCCCCTGACAAAATAGTTTAAACCCAATCCCACCAAGACTAGAAAATCACCATACGATGACCTTGGTCCTGGCTCCGTGGAGCAAAATAAGTATATAATTAATTTTATCAAGATATATTACTTACTTTACAACAACTTACTTCAAACATGTCAAGCAGTCAGTACATAATTATTTGTGAGTATTCCGAATTATAAAGAAACAAAACAAATCATAATTGAACATATTTGTACACAGCTATGATGTTGTGCTGCCATATTATTCCCTCGTGGCCATGTTTAATTGAGCAATGTGGGGCACATAGAAATATTTCTATGTCTGGTTTTGGGTGCATTTAGTGAGGTGTGGAGGCGCCGAAAAAGATTGCGCTATCCAATGGCACTTTGCTGTTTTTTTGGTCCTCGACAAGGAACTCACTGTCAAGGTCACATTTATATGATTTCCATTTTTAAAGGCAGACCCGATTTTCCAACCCGCCTCAGCGACACCACCGCAGCCTCCAGACCCCTTTCACTTCACCGAACGTACCTCTTCTGGGGTCCTTGAGCCCTCCCCTCTTATCCCTGGACTGACCCCTGGCACAGACACCTGGGCACCTTGGCACAGCCAGCCTGGCACCCTGGCAATTCCCCTGCTGGACTGGAAGTGCCACCCTGGCAACTTTGCAGTGGCAGGGTGGCACTGCCAGAGTGCCTGGGTGTCAGTGCCAAGGTGCCTGGCTGGCAGTGCCAATGTAACCAGGTTTCAGCAGGAGTGCCAGGGTGCCATCCTGCCCAATACCCATATGTCTCCAAATGCCTGGGAGATCCTCCTAGGTGCCAATACGACAGGCCCATATTTGTGTGGACCAGTACGAAACAGACCCCTGGCATGATCTCCCACAATTGGCTGGTGAATCCGGCGGATGCATATTTAAATGAGTCTAATTGCTCACTTAAATGTGCATACCTAGATCTCCCCAGCAAGAGCGAGACCCAGATCGCAATGTCTCGTGAGACTTCATTAAATCTTGTGAGGCGTTTCAAATGTCAAGAATTCAATGGCCTCTTCCCGACACAAGACGATTGAATTGCGGCAGTCGTTACTCAAACCTTCACTATAACATGGTTTTAATTCTGTGAAATAACCAAAGTTATTAAATCACTGAATTGGGTTTGATAGATCTTTATTATTTCAACTATAATTTTCCATCCAAAATAAATTCCAAAATAAATCCAGTGGTAAAAGCCATATTTTGGGGCACGAGCCTTGAATGCATCTGCAGTCGATAGATTTGAAAATGGCAGCACTTGATATATAGACTTCAAACTGCTCAGATTTCATTTCTTAGGAAATGGAAGGAGAGGTGAGCTATTTGGAGGAGTAAATCTTCAGAAATAGTCAGCCTGGCACCAGAGATGAAAGAATTACTTTGGTAAATAAAATTTTATTGTCTATGTCTTATCAAACATCCATTCTGACCTGTCACTAAACTGCTTGATTCATGTTCTGCTAAGGTACTGAATCTACATAACAGATAAATTGCTGTTAACTGAATATCATACAGAGGACCAAGATTTTCTGGAATGTGCTGGCCGCCATAAGTAAAAGTTAAAGACGAAAGACACAATAGGTTGTGACAATAAATGTAAATCCAGCATTAAATAATCGACTGATGTTAATAAGTTCATTCCATTGCACAGTTATTTATGTGAGAAATTATTTTTTCATGCCTTTTGTTGATGACCTTAACCAGGATTATTTCTCATTTTCATTGGGATTTAACAGCAATATTTTGCTTGATCTTTTTTGACACATTTTTTATTCAGGTTTAGAAGAGATTCGAATGGTTGCTTGAATCTCGAAAAATATTTTGGCCCAAATCGTCCTATCTTTGGATCATCAGAGAAGGGACATGTGACAGAAAATGTATGTCAGTACCCTGAGAAAGTCCTAGGGCGGGATTCTCCGAGCCAATGCCGGGTTGGAGAATCACCGAGGGAGGGGCACCATGCCGCTCCGACGTTGGGCTGCCAATTCCCCGCCGACGGCAGAATCACCGCCTATTGCGCCGGCGCGGTCGCCGCGGCGCCCGTTGGGGGCCATTGAAAGCGGCCCCCCTGGTGATTCTCCATGCTCAACGGGCCGAGTGCTGGCCGAGTCCCGCCGGCGCCGTTTACGCATGGTCCTACCCGGCGGGACCTCGGCGGGACTGCGGGGCCGTCCTGGTGGGGGGACAGGGGGAGCTGACTCGGTGGGGGGGGGGGGGGCCTTCACGGTGGCCAGACCCGCGATCGGGGGCAACCGATCGGCGGGCAGGCTCATTCCGGGGGGGGCCTATGTAACTCCACGCCAGGCCCCTGTAGGGCTCCGCCATGTTGCCCGCGGGCTGGCACGGAGACAGCAGTGGCGCGCATGCACGGATCCACGCCGGCCGTGGTGGGCCGGCTTTCATCGCTGGAGCAGCGCACAGCACTCCGGGCCATTCTAGCCCCCTTGTAAGGGGCGAATGCCTGGGCCTAGAGACCCGTTGAGTCCGGCATTGCTCGCGCTGGTTTTGGACACCGGCGTTAACACTTGGTCGGGATTTTGAAGAATCCAGGCCCTAATCTGGAAACATTTGTGGGTATTGCCAGGGAATAAATTTGCCATGGGTTGATTCCCTGCAGCCTGGCACCCTCTAATCCTGAGTTAGGGTGGAGACTTAGGCCAGGTATGTAGGATTTACCTGGATGCTTACCTTGGAAATGTCAGACAGTTTAATACTTGGTCTAACACCTGGGGTAACCAACACCCCACAATCACATCCACCAACCATCCAATGATGCCCTGCCACCTGGTCACTACGCCCACCACCTGACCACTCACCACGACCACTCAGCTACCTGTCTACCCCGAACAACTGCTCCCCAATGAGGCCTGTCCATCCTGCAACCATCTGACTAACCCCCAAAACAACCCAATTACCCACAAGACCAACCTGACTATCCCTCCGATCCGACCCAACTATCCCACCAACCTAACTATCTTCCTGAGCATCCAGTTACGCCCCTGAACATCCAACTACCTCCACAACCACCTACTGCACCCAAACCTAATCCAACTTACTACTCTGACCTGACCTGATTACCCACATGACCACTCAACTACCCCTGACTTGGCTACCCTTCCAACCCGACTATCCCCTAGAGTAGCCGACTACACCCCTGACCACCTGACTACCCACTCACCTGACTACCCTCCTCCGCATACACACTCGTTCATCCACTCATCCATTCATTAACCCACACTCATTCATTAAAAGACTCAACCTTTAAATCTTTTCTGTATATGGCAGCTGGTGCTGGATAAAGGGGACATCTGTTCTCCTTCCACGCTCTCTAGTGTGCTTGCTGGACTTAAATAGGATCCACTTCAACTCAGAATCAAAAGATCTCGAAAGAAATAGGCAGTCATGTTGGGTTGCTAAAATCTTCTCAGGCAGTGGTTATACTCTCAGTAGAATAATAATAATCTTTATTTTTGTCACAAGTAGGCTTACATGAAGACTGCATCTGTTATTTCTTTGTTTATTGCCTGCCCCACCATAATGTTACTATTTGGTGGCCTATAGATTACTCCTATCAGTGACTATTTCGCCTTACTATTCATGATTTCCACCCAAATGGATTCAACCTTATCCTCCATAGCACCAGTGTCATCCCTTACTGTTGCCCGGATGTCATCCTTAAATAACAGAGCTACACCACCTCCCTTACCATCCACTCTGTCCTTGCGAAAAGTTTGATACCCTCGGATATTTAATTCCCAGTCGTGACAATCCTTTAACCATGTTTCAGTAATGGCCACTAAATCATAGTCATTCACGATGATTTGCGCCATCAACTCATTTACCTTATTCCGAATACTACGAGCATTCAGGTAAAGTACACTTGTGTTGGCTTTTTTACCTCTGTTCTGAATCTTAACACCTCGATCAGTAACCTCTCCTAAGTTATATTTCCTCTTAACCTTTCTCCTAATTTTCCTTGTCGTCAAACCCATATCTTCCTGTAACAACCTGCCGCGTCGCTTACCATTAATGTTTTCACTTCCCGTTTTATTTCTTTTAGTATTCCTGGCCCTATTCACTGAGCTCTCCTCAGTCACTGTACCTTGTACTGTCGCCCTTTTTGATTTTTGATTATGGCTTCTCTGCCTTACACTTTCCCCCTTACAGCCTTTTATTTCTGTCCTTGTTTTACTACCTTCCAACTTCCTGCATCGGTTCCCATCCCCCTGCCACATTAGTTTAAACTCTCACCAACAGCTCTAGCAAACACCCCCCTAGGACATCTGTTCCAGTTCTGCCCAGGTGCAGGCCGTCTGGTTTGTACTGGTCCCACCTCCCCCAGAACCGGTTCCAATGTCCCATGAATTTGAATCCCTCCCTCTTGCACCATCTCTCGAGCCACGTATTCATCCTCTCTATCCTGACATTCCTACTCTGACTAGCTCGTGGCACTGGTAGCAATCCTGAGATTACTACCTTTGAGGTCCTACTTTTTAGTTTAACTCCTAGCTCCCTAAATTCAGCTTGTAGGATCTCGTCCCATTTTTTACCTCTATCGTTGGTGCCTATGTGCACCACGACAGCTGGCTGTTCACCCTCCCCACCAGAATGTCCTGCAGCCACTCCGAGACATCCTTGACCCTTGCACCAGGGAGGTAACATACCATCCTGGAGTCTCGATTGCGTCCGCAGAACCGCCTGTCTATTCCCCTTACAATTGAGTTCCCTATCACTATAGCCCTGCCATTCTTCTTCCTGCCCAGCTGCGCAGCAGAGCCAGCCACGTGCCATGAACCTGGCTGCTGCTGCCTTCCCCTGGGTGAGCCATCTCCCTCAACAGTATCCAAAGCGGTATATCTGTTTTGCAGGGAGATGACCGCAGAGGACACCTGCACTGCCTTCCTACTCTTGCTCTGTCTTTTGGTCACCCATTTACTATCTCCCTCAGTACCTTTCACCTGCGGTGTGACCAACTCGCTAAACGTGCTATCCACGACGTCCTCAGCATCGCGGATGCTCCAAAGTGAATCCATCCGCAGCTCCAGAGCCGTCAAGCGGTCTAACAGGAGCTGCAACTGGACACATTTCTTGCACGTGAAGGAGCCAGGGACAGTGGACGTGTCCCTGAGCTCCCACATCGCACACGAGGAGCATGACACGGGTCTGAGATCTCCTTCCATGTCTTAAACCTTCGATTAACTTCAACAATTAAAATTTCCCCCCCCAAAATTTTTTTAATAAATAAATAAACAACGAAGAAAAAATAAATAAATATACCAATGAAAAGAAACAGAAAAACAGAAACACTACTTACCAGTCACTTACCAGGGATAAAAAACACTTCCTCCCCACCCAGCTTTGAATTCCCACCTAGATTCAAATTCCCAAACTCATTCTTTGCTGTCTCACTCCTGGCTGTCTTCTCTCTGGCTCACTGGGAGAACTCACTGGGAGTGAGTTTACAAGTGGCTCTTTTTAAACTGTCCTGAATTGACTCCCCTCCCCCACCTGCTTTTAGATAAAAGTAGATTAAAGTGACTGACATTTAACTGCCAACCAGCTATGTGAGTGGGTGGGGCAGCCCTTGTTAACCTACACTGCACAATACTAGCTTAATTTAAATTAATTTAAACTCCTGAAGTTTAAAAGGTGCTGCCTTACTGATTCAATTCAATTCAATTCAATTCCCACCTCGATTCAAATTCCCCAACTCACTCTTTGCTGTCTCACTCCTGGCTGTCTTCTCTCTGGCTCACTGGGAGAACTCACTGGGAGTGAGTTTACAAGTGGCTCTTTTTAAACTGTCCTGAATTGACTCCCCTCCCCCACCTGCTTTTAGATCATATTGCCCAAGCCAGGAAGACTGAACTTGTGAAAGACTATAAAAATTCTAAACATATAAATAGTTATGCATATCATGGTGAAATGTAAAAATAATCTAATGTATGCAAATAATTTCATTTTCCAAAGGAAAGGGGATGTGATGATATGCATAAAGCAATTCTGGACATAATCATAGAAATCATAGAATATACAGTGCAGAAGGAGGTCATTCGGCCCATCGAGCCTTCACTGGTCCTTGGTAAGAGCACCCTATTTAAGCCCACGCCTCCACCCCATCCCCGTAACCCAACACCTGACAGCACATCTTTGGACTGTGGGAGGAAACTGGCCACCCAGAGGAAACCCACGCAGACACGGGGAGAACATGCAGACTCCGCACAGACAGTGACCCAAGCCGGGAATCGAACCTGGGACCCTGGAACCATGGAGCAACTGTGCTAACCACTGTGCTCTTCTCCTGCTCCCCACTGTGCATCCATGCGGTCCCCACTGTGCTACCGTGCTGCCCCCACTGTGCTACAGTGCTGCCCACCATAATATTATACATGACCTCTGACCACTAGGTGGTAGTGTAAACCCACCACATGACCCTGTGGATGGGGAGTTGGGAGTAGGTTGAGTTGGAGCATCAACGTATTTTGCAGTAACCCTACAATAGTTAATTACTGTTCGTAGTTTATTATCTTATTTATCCTCGTTATCTTTATCACACAGTTGTTTCACAATAACCTATTTAAACTAGATGTTCTGCAGTGCATCATTCATATTGACCAGTCTACAGAACATGACAGCTGGCACTCAACAAGAGGCACCTACAGGAGGAACACCGGCCGCCATAATAGAGGCCGGGGTGCTGGCGGACATTCTCCCTCGATTAGGAGGAACATGAATATTACCACCAGCCGTCGTGGGTCACAACAGGCCACAGAAACCAGAGAGACAGGAGGCTTCCTCAAGAGTCTACCTGACCATCGACCTGCTAGGCGCTAGGCATGACCACCTCCACGTGACAGGACTTACTATGTGCAGACAGCACCTACCAGCAGTTATACTGCGTGGCTGTGCCACAAATAGCACCCATCCGGATCTCCCTGTGGATTAATGGAAACCCAATCTGCATAGGACTGGACACTGGGGCAGCAGTGTCGGTAGTCAGTCGCCATAGGTTCAACTGCATTCGGTCTGTCCTTCAATCGGTAACCCTGTCGGACACCAACGTGAGGCTGGCCACTTATACGGGGGATTCGTATGGTAATAGCGGCAACTAAAATGGTTCCAGTTCAGTATGGTCAACAGTCTGCAAAGCTTCCATTGGTGGTGGTGGTCCACGGGAGCAGTCCAAGCTTGTTGATGCATGACTGGCTCTGCCACTTGCAGTTAGATTGGCAGCGCATGCGCCACATGCACCCACATGGCCCTGAGGGAGTTCTGACAAGGTTTCCATCGGTATTCCAGGATGGCTTGGCCACCATAAAAGGAGCTGTGGCCCAAATAAATGTGGACCCCAAGGCTCAACCGCGCAACTTCTGCGCCTGACCTGTCCCATATGCCTTACGATCCAAGGTCCCATATGCCTTACGACCTATGCAGCAGCTTGGGACACTACCATGTTAAGGCTGCTTGATATATGCAAGGTGCTGTTGCTTTAAATCATTAACAGTAGCCACCCTTGCTATCCTTGGGCTATTCTTCATTGGAATGATGGGAAATTATCAGTCACTCCATTTCCTGTCCCCTTCAAATTGTTCAGTTGAATAAGGATCCTGGCATGGGCATGCAAAACTTACAGTAGCATTCGTTACCATATCATTAACGGGACCAATCCGATCGTCTCCAACCTCCCACGATGCTCCACCTCCGCTCGGCGGACGTGACGGCGACGTGGTTCGCTTGTGGTGTTTAAAAACAGGGGCTGGGTACCGTGGCTGCTGAGGGAGAGAGAGGACGCAAGAAAAGTTTCCAAAGGCGCAACAGTGGATTGACAGTTGTGATGTTGGCTGGGGGGGGCGTCTGCCAGGGCTGAGGGGGAGTAGTGGGGGGCTGACAGTGGGGGACTGACAGGGCTGAGGGGGAGTAGTGGGAAGCTGCTGCAGAGGCGGATGCAGCAGAGGGACTGGCTGCAGAGGGCTCCGTGCCAGGTGCTCCTGCTGCAGGCCCTCACCCCTGACAGGTCCAAGGGGAGGCAGAGAATGCGAACCACCTCCTCGTCGTCGGACAGGAAGAGGTCGACGAATCAGATCCTGATGGGCACCAGGGGAGGAGCACGAGCAGGTGGTCAGGCCAAGGCGGCGGAGGTGCCCCATGCGGCCTCATGTGTACCAGGACCGCATTTCGTTCCAGGACCTGACAGACGCGGCATGCAGGAGGAGACTCAGATTGAGTCGTGAGACGGTGGCACATATATGCACCTGGCACAACGTGGAACGGGGGGAGGACATGCCATACCAGTGAGAGTCAAGGTCATGGTTGCCCTCAATTGTTTTGCAACGGGGTTCTTCCAGGCACCAAGCGGGGACCTCTCTGGAATCTCTCAGACATCGGTGTACCAGTACATCCGGGCTTTTACCGACAGCCTCTATGCCGTCGCGGAAAGATACATTGATTTCGCGGAGGACCACGCACACCAGGCTGCCAGGGCAACGGCATTCACCTCAGTGGCCGGGATCCCGATGGACCAGGGCCTCATAGATGGGTTGCACGTCAACCTGCGTCCACCCTCGGAGAACAGGGACGTTTTCCTGAACAGTAAGAGGAACTATTCTATGATCGTCCAGGTGGTCTGCGACCATCGAATGAGAATAATGCACATGTGCGCCCAATACCCGGACAGCGTGCATTATGCCTTCATACTGGCGCAGTCATTCATACCAGCTATTTTCGAGGGACGCCCACCTTGGATGAGGGGCTGGTTGCTGGGTGACAGGGCTTACCCGTTGAGGCCGTGGCTGATGACGCCTATGCGGAGGCCACAAACCAACGCGGAGACCCGCTCTAATGAGGCCCATGCTGCAACCAGGGGTGTTGTGGAGAGGTGCGTCGGCCTCCTCAAAATGAGATTCCGGTGCCTGGGCCACTCTGGAGGCGCACTGCAGTACCACCCCGACAGGGTCGGAAATTCTTTTATGGCCTGCTGCGTTTTACACAACATTACCCAACAGAGGGGCGATGTCATGGAGGAGGATGCACCAGGTGAGCCGATGAGGGCGACGCCTCTGGAGATGAGGATGAGGAGGAGGAGGAGGGGGAGGTTGGGAGGGCGGCGGGGCACGGGTTATGGCCGGGAGGCCGCACGACGGCACCGGCTGGGACAGCGAGCACGCGAGGCTTTGATTGCCGCACGTTTCACACACTACGGGGAGGGCATCGCTGTGCAGGGCATTTGCACCGCCAATCGCACACAAAGGCATCACCCAACATCCCCCCACCTCCCACATCATCGCACAACCCTACCACCCACAGCACCACTCTCACAGCAACCTACACCTGTGGAAATCGTGAAGTTTGTATGCTGCCAACTTCCCGCCTGATTATATCTGAAGTGGGACGCACAGCTCTGAGACTGAATGACTTGTGGATGAACTTCCTGCTCAGACACTATTTGAGACCCTTTACTGGGCAATTACTGCCCACTTAACAGCCTTATCCCACCATAACTGCATTTTGACCAATGACAGGCAGGGACTCGTCATTGGGAAATCCAGTTTCCCGGGGAGAATCTTCTGTTCAAAAGCACACAGCCTGATTAACAGCCCCGGCATTGAAAATAGGGCCCGGGATTCTCCGAGCGCGGGCAGAGAATGGGGCCTCAGACATGAACCACGGGTCGACGTGGCACCAGTCGGAGATCTTTGATAGAGGCCCCCGCGGAGATTTTCCGCGGTCGACCGGCCGGGTTCCCACCACTGTGGTTCACGTATTGTGCCACCCGGCGGGAGCTCGGCGTCGCAGCTGCGGTGGCCGCCCTGGTGGGGGGGCCTATATGACGACCAGGCCCGCGATTGGGGGTCACAGATCGGCGGGCACGCGCGATCTGCGGGGGGGCCTACCTTCTTCCGCGTTGGCCCGCTGTGTGGCTCCGCCATATTGCACGGACCCAGCACCGCAGCCGGCCGCCGCGCGCATGCGCGGACCTATGGTCGGGGGTGCAGGGCCCCGTATCGGCAGTCAGAGCTGCGTGGAGCACTCCGGCACCGTGCTGGCCCCCTGTGGGCCACGGAATCGCTGGGCCAAGAGGCCCGTTGGCGCCAGTGTGAAACACTCCTCTGATTACGCCGGTGTCAACACCTAGCCGCGTTTTTGGAGAATCCCGGCCACTGACAGACCCTGCTGACAGACACCCTCATGACGTTATTTCCAACCTTCACCCCAGGCACTGACACCCCCACTTTGTCATCACTCATTTGTAGCCTATTTCTCTCAGCAATCCTAAATCTCTGGTGGGCACATTGCCAGCGGCTGCCACCCCTCCCCAGCAGTCCTGGGGGGGGGGATATTTTCCTCTAGATCCTGAATCAGGAGCACTGCAAAGAGGTCATTAGATAATGTTTGTATGCAAGATTGGATTGCTTGATTTATATATCTAATGAAGAGGATAGGACACTGAGATCAGTAACAGAGGAAAGGTAAAGTATGGGCCTGTTGATGAACAGACTGCATTCACTGGTACCCCAGTCAGATGAGCTGATCAACGAAACCCCTCTGGTGTCTGGATTGAATTTTGTCTTTGGTTTCTCATTCATTGGGGTATTGATAACTGAAGACCCTAGGTAGTCATAGCATCTTGATAAGAGCATTTCTTCTCCCTCCTACTTCCCCCTCCTCAAGCAGCTTGTCCTCCTCTGTTTTTCCTCTGCTCATTCTCCCTGTCATATTGCAGGCCAAGGAACATTGAAACTACAGGACCCATGACTGGGGCCAAGTCATGAAGAGAATCCTTGCAGTCAAATCTGGTGAATTCCCTGACTTCAGCAACTTTAACTCTTCAGCATTCGCTGGTTTGCTGTTTATATTAGATGTTTGGTTTATCACAGAGGAATGTAGAACTAACACTAGTTCTAAGTATACAACAACATATTTAGATTATTTTAAAATACCACAGAACTTACAAGAATTCTCTACATGCACAGATGGTGTCAGCCTAAATCTTCTCTTTGGAAACTTCTCTGTTTGATTAGCTCTCTAGCTCTAACAACAGGCTTAAGCAAAGAAGTTATTACATAGATCAGAGAACTGACTAACACAATCAAGCACAGATCAATCAAAACATCGAACACTACAGCAACTAGCAGTACAAAAGTACAAAAAATACTAATAACTCAGCAGCAGCCAGTAGAAATTAGCCACTTACCTGAGAATGATTGAAGATTTGTTAAAATAGTCCTTGTGTGCATGTGTGTGTGTGTGTGTGGTGGGGGGGGGGGGGGGGGGGGAGTGGCTGGGGGCGGGGGGGTCCTTACTCCTGCTCTTAAAAAGATGTTCAGGTGCGTAAGGTTAAGAGAGGGCATTAGCTGACGTGTTCAGGTCAAAATGGTCCTGATCATGTCAAATCACTGTACAAACTGACTGGCCTCGCACTCTGACTATTTTGCTCACTTCTGATGCACACACCTAGCAACCACATAAAGACCAGACCAAAATGCATCTGCCACCAGCAACAGAAGTGTTCATGCGTGATGCGGACCTGTAGCATAGAAAATACAGATAGTATTCAACTTAGTTTTGCAGCATCCTATTGCACAGTAGCACAGTGGTTAGCACTGTTGCTTCACAGCGCCAGGGTCCCAGGTTCGATTCTCGGCTTGGGTCACTGTCTGTGCGGAGGCCGCACATTCCCCCTGTGTCTGCGTGGGCTTCCTCCGGGTGCTCCGGTTTCCTCCCACAAGTTCCGAAAGACGTGCTATTAGGTAATTTGGACATTCTGAATTCTCCCTCCGTGTACCCGACCAGGGGCGAAATTCTCCGGTATCGGCGCGATGTCCGCCGACTGGCGCCCAAAACGGCGCAAATCAGTCGGGCATCACGCCACCCCAACCTTAAGGGGCTAGGCCCGCGCCGGACGAATTTCCGCCCCGCCAGGTGGCGGAAAAGGCCTTTGGTGCCCCGCCAGCTGGCGCAGAAATGACATCTCTGGGCGGCGCATGCGCGGGAGCGTTAGCGGTCGCTGACGGCATTCCCGTGCATGCGCAGTGGAGGGAGTCTCTTCCGCCTCCGCCATGGTGGTGACCGTGGCGAAGGCGGAGGGAAAAGAGTGCCCCCACGGCACAGGCCCGCCCGCGGATCGGTGGGTCCCGATCGCGGGCCAGGCCACCTTGGGGGCACCCCCCGGGGCCAGCTCCCCCTGGGAGCCTGCCCGCGCCGCCTTGTCCCACTGGTAAGGTAGGTGGTTTAATCTACGCCGGCGGGACAGGCATTTTAGCTGCGGGACTTCGGCCCATCCGGGCCAGAGAATCGCTGGGGGGGGGCCCGCCAACCGGCACGCCGCGATTCCCGCCCCCGCCGAATCTCCGGTGCCGGAGAATTCGGCAACCGGCGGGGGCGGGATTCACGCCAGCCCCCGGTGATTCTCCGACCCGGCGGGGGGTCGGAGAATCTCGCCCCAGGCTCTGGAATGTGGCGACTAGGAGCTTTTCACAGTAACTTCATTGCAGTGTTAATGTAAGCCTACTTGTGACAATAAAGATTCTTTTTTTTAAATGATGAAATGTATTTTACTGTTTGCTGAGAATACACTGGGGGTTTGCACAGCAAGTTGAAAAAGTGAATCATCATCAGTACAGTATGTATAGATTATACTTATTTTGTCATTGAAAGTCTTCCTCTATATGCATGGTGTTAATGTCAGTAAAGTATGTTTGCTTTCATTCAGCTTTGTAATAAGGTGATGAAGGAGCCCTTGACTTTTGCTGAGTCAAAAATTTGTTTTCAAGAGAACTAATAGTGCAACCCACATTAGGACATAAGTAATTTATGTTAAAATTGTTGCCTGCCTGCTGTTTGACTTCCTAAAGAGGAGAAGGAGCCTGTACCATAAGTAAAAATAGAAATATTGAATTTAATCCTGATATCTGTAAAATGGCTGTTAAATCAATGCAGGTCTTCCGTTTAATCAGAATGATCCTGCTTTTATATGAATCTAAAAATAAGGAGATGAATACATGTTGAATTCAGTCTAAATCCGCACATTTTCTAAATTATACTTTGGCAATGAAAGTCCAAATTTTGTGCACAGCAAACTTGAATTTTATTGTAATAACCCAATTTTCAAAAGGAACGAGTAAATGAAAATATAATGATATAAAATTTAATACAAACCTGCCAAAATACCTTTAGATTAATGCTGCGAAGAAAAGAACTTGGATTTAAATAGCACCTTTCATGACCTTCACAGCTAATGAAGTACCTTTTGAAGTGTAATCATTGTTGAAATGTAGGGAAAAATGGTATCCAATTTTTGCACAGCAAGGTGATACACACTTGTTCATTAATTAGAGACAAATAAAGACTCGAATATAAATTCCACCCTCCCCCACTTTGCTGAATTGGAACATCAATAACGCATAGAAAATATTAATTTCACTACCATACAATAGACACGGCTACTAAATATTTTTAAGTAAGTAAATATTTTAAGTAAGATCTAAGATTAGGTTATGTTCTGTTTTATATTTTACTTCACAGTGAGAAAATAAATTAGATTAAGCATTGGCGGAAAATTGTTAGAATGGAGATGTAGGCCATTGGTCCATTGAGGCAGTATTGTTCTGCTTCAGTGTTATCTGAGGAATTTATTAACCATTGTTAAGTATGTGAGCTTCAGATCTTCCCTGATTCCAATTATTAACAAGGAGCACTAGTGATGATTCTGGGAAGCAGTATCGTAGTGTGTAGTAGTTTGGCTTATAATAATCAAATATGTACATACATCAAATGTATGTACATTATTTACGTTGAAACTTCTGTGTACTTCAGAGAATTAGGCATATTAAGACACACAAAATCATAAACATTATCAAATAAAATATTCCTGAGGTAAGCAAAAGCCACAATCTATTTCTTACCATTTATAGTAGCTTTATATCAATCATTATTAGGCTGTGTTCATTTTAAAAGGCATAATTTATAAAACTGCCTTGGTTACGACACAAAGAAAAGGACTATTTTAAAGATTTTTATCCTTTGGCTAATTTCCACCATATTTAATCAGATTACAGCACACTGTGAGAAACTCTTTACAAACCGACTCAATTAGTTTTGAAGAAGTCTGATTCACCTGCATTACCATTTTGTAATTTTATAGTGCATATAAAAACTTCTGATGTAATGTTTTAATCTTTCTTCAATGGAACTTAAAAGACTGAATAGATGAGAGACTCAGTCAAAGCCCATAGATGCTCCTGATGGATTAAATATTTATGGTCACTGGTCTTCAATGCACTAACACCAACAGCTTCCATGCTTGTTGGTCTTTGATATAAAGTCGGCTGATGTTCTGTATGGTCAGTGGCCCATGACAGAGAAAGACTGCACAATCTGAGCAGTAAAAATCAAGAAGAAATAGCGAACAATTGCTGACACATTTCATTTAGGTGAAAAAAATGAGTCATTAAAAAGGTGTCACTTTGTAAGTCACTACAAACGTTTAAAATAGCATAGATGTTGGTGGGCTTTATTTTGTAATGAGTGCTCATGTGATACCTATTTGAGCTTCACAGCCTAAATTTAAATTTCTTTTGTTGATTCACAGATGTTCAATTTTAGGAATCACAAAACAGGTAACTGGCATTCAATACCAATAAGTGGTGCTCCAATTAGACTTTAAGATGCTGAGGAAAGAAAACCTATTGACAAAGTATATGTCTGGAATTTTCCAGCAAAAGATCTTCTTGGGGAAAAGAACAGTCATGGAGAGGGTGGGGATCTTTAACAGGCGCCCTTTCTAGATGTTATGTTGGCGTGTTCGCTAATTTAGTGCTACATACAGTCCTTCAGGGAGGATTGATGGCAGTGGGGGAAGGGTGTGCTTTCCACTACAAGTACAAGCCCCATGAGGCAGCTACTACAACTTCCAACACTTTATTATTGGTCAATTTGGGGTTTCTTTCACTCTAGTGACATGGCTTGAGGGATGTCACAGCTAGCCAATCGATTGTTGTAGCACGACCACTGATATGTCTTCTACCACAAACACAGACAGCTGTGTCTTAGCTCATTTCAGGCCTGTTTATCAAACACTAATTACCTTAAGCACAATGGACTCATTTTAACCCAGGCAAGCAAATCTTGATCTCTTAATTAATGCAGATTTGAACAGTTTGCATCCGAAAGCAGTTCTTGTTTGAAGATGTCATGGACATTGTGCTGTACTTATCAAGTTTCAGAAGTCTTAGTTCCAATTGTTTATGATGGAAGAACGTTTCCGTAATGAACTCAGCTATCAGTATTTTTATTTTAAATTGAGTACGTTGTCAGCAAACTGCTATTTTTGGTTGTACCTCCTCCGACTGTTTACAAAAATTACCTTGAAATGAATGTAGTGATGTCTCAATATGAAGAGAAGCCTTTTAAAAAGTCTATTCCATCACTGGCTTTAGGAAAAGAGGAGTTTTATCGACAATAGTTACAACAAGTGCACGAGACATCCTTTTACTGAAGTACAATTGCCTATGGCTCACTGCACGTGACATGTGGTGTGGGCGCCACTCAGCACGGAAGCAATCCAAATCCTAGTTAGGCTACAAACTTATTGATTTTATGGATTGCCTCCCAAAGTTGTGATAATGATATATCATTGGAGAAACAGTTTGTTCTACTAAATTTAACAATCAGTCAGGGAAAGCATGAAGTCAAAACACAGCAACACACAAATGCCGATCCCACCATGCAATGAATTGGGGGAGTTGACGTGGCGCAAAACTATTGTCACATAGACATTATAATAAAAATATATTACATAACAGACCTGAGTTAGGAAGTGATAATCTCATGGCACAAACTGCTCAAATCTGATCGAACATTATAGATTGCGGTAGTGTGTATATTTCCTTCATGTAATGCAGTAATATTGATTTTTTTTATGGCTAAGGAGCAAACATATAAAAATTATGTAAATTTAATAACACTGATTCTGTACTCTATTTATCAATACAAAATTATTTTGTAGTAGGAATTCTATAACTACAATTTTTCTAAAGATTATTCTTGAACATTGGTCAATGTCTTTCTTAAAGCTTGTTTCTTTACCAAGGTTATAGATTAAACAAAGCTGTAAATGATTTACATTGTGCCATTGTTTGCTTTGTTGTAAAGTTCATTCACCTTTCAGAAAGAAGGATGAGAGCTCTCAATTCTATATTTGTCTCCTATTGGTTTATCAATTTAACCAGCACAGCATTGATTTTAGCAATAATAGGTACACAGATGTCTTCTGGATTAGCCTCTCCATTACTAAACAAGACTTCTTCACCAATGTAAAATAACTACATTTTGTTCATGAAGTGCTTCTGTTTTGAAACATTATTGCAATGTTTGCATCTGTATTTATACCTGACCAAAATTTGCTTATGTCCAATTGATTTTTTTTCCCTGTTTAGTTGATCAACTTTGTGCTATTTATATCAGATGCCAACAGTTTTGTAAAATACATTTAACATGAAAGAGGAAATATTTGCTTTGTAAAATATAAATTCTCGTTTCAAATTCACAAGAGCCTTTTTTGACATTGTTCCAAAACAATAATTTATTTTGCCAATTAAACTTTATTTATCATGGCAGCGATGAGCAATGCTTTTGTGATAAGGCTATGGTATTTTGTTTACAGACATTTAAAAACAGTGTTAAGTGTTGCTGTAATGTGAGCTACACAGGCAAAGCTTTACAATCTCAGGTATCTGACGTTTCTACGGCAATTTCATTGATGATAAATTACTGGTTGTTGTCCTGACACTTTTGTAAGATTTTGCTGTGCAAGCTCTTTTCATCCGGTCTTTTTTAGAAATGCATTTCAGACAATGTATCCACTGCTGTTGAGATCAGAAGTGTCCTTTTAATCAGGTAGAAAGGTTAGTCAACAGTGAAACATTCACTGCTTCCTCCTATTCATGATATTCTGTTTGTTAATTATCACTGTATTATCCTGATTTTCTGTTGAATGTTTGACTTTTTTTTAACTTAAGGATCAAATATTTTATGTAGCAACATTTTCTTTGTTTAAAGTGTTTACAAATCATGCACAATTCCTGAAAGGCTACTTAATAGTTTCCAACAACTCATAGTTACCATTGTGCTCATGAGGTTTGAAAATATTTTCTTTTTCATTTTTTTTCATTGAAACGTCAAAGCAATCATTATTTTAAGATTCATAACAAATCCGTGTACCAGAGGCTTAGAAGTGTTACAACAAAGGTGACTGTCAAGGAACAGGCAAATTGTTTGATTATTTGGAATGTATTTTTCAGACTTCCTGTTGGAAGAATTTAGTTTAGATTAGGATGCTTCAAAGGAATGGTTGAATCATAAAATGTTTATGTCATTTATTTTGGTGTTTAACAGATTAAGAAAATATATTTAACCCACTTTAATGTGACTGAATTCTTTTATACAGTTTTTTGCAATAAATATTTGAAATGCTCTGTATGTGTGACATATTTTTTTTTAAACTCCTAATTCCACATTGGGAAAGTATGCTATCAATTTTAGCCCCCTATTGCATATCACTCTCACCAAAGCAAAGTCGCATAATGTACAATGTTTGACCATTGCAGAAAGCAGCTATTCCAGGCACAAATTCTATAGTTTCCACTTTGAAAGCTCTACAACCCTATTTGTTGTTATTAATTTAATGTGCACATTAATATTTGTACAAAGCTTCTACAATATTTTTTAAAATCCTAATCTTTACCCAAATGCAATATTTTCCAAATAGTCCATATACAATGTTTGGAATTTTACATTCATTTGTTAACAAAAATATCAAACTAATTTTGCATGGAAGGTGCACTGAACATGTTTCAAACATTTTATCATTCATATTATTATGAAGCCAGTCTCTTGAAGTTGTCAGTAAGTTGCAATTGATATTTGATCTGTGTTGTGCAATTCCTTTGTCATAGAGAATTACAGGAAACTAAAGATGATTGAGGTTACATTTTCTTCTATGGAATGTATTAAAAACACAAATTTCATAAGTACAGAGCAACAACCATAAATGGCATATATATTGCATCTCATTAAACACACAGAAGTCTCGATTTCAATTAGCACACTTGTTTCAAATAGTTCACCCCAAGTTCAGTGTAACCCTTCCTGTTCAAGCTAGCAGTACATTCCTTAATCCTGAGGGAGATTGACAGCGTGGGTGTGGAGAGAGTTTTCCTAGAACTAGGGGACCCTGTTTAAAAAAAGGGGTAGTTCATTTAAGACAGAGATGAGAATTTGTTTCCCTCAGAGGGTATTGAGTCTTTGGAACTCTCTTCATCAAAAGGCAGTGGAAGCAGAATCTCTGAATATTTTTAAGGCAAAGCTAGATAGATTCTTGATTAACAAGGGGGTGAAAGGTTATGGGGGTAGGGAGGAATGTGGGGTTGAGGTTACAATCAGTTCAGCTATGACCTTATTGAATGGCGGAGTATGCTCTAAAGCCTGAGTGGCCCATTCCTGCACCTAATCCACCTGTTCGTAAGGTTTTAAAATGTTTTTAATGTAACTTAACTGTATTATTGCTCTCTGAGCCCTTCTGTTACAGAATATGGTTGATTTGATTCTATGTTTGGAATTCTGCAAGCGAAAATGACAGTGGTCTAAGCTGTTTCAAGCTTATATGTGCATGGAAACAAGGGGCTATTATTGGGGTTTCTTGAAGGATGAACTTGATATGTTGGCTTACTTTGATTGAGAAAGATCAGACAGAAGTGAAGGGTCTGATGAGTGTTGAGAACTTACAACTGTTTGGCACATACAGAGTTGGTAGTTTAGTTGCTTTCAACTGTCATGGCAAATCTAATGGGCGAGATTCTCCGACCCCCCCCGGCCGGGTCGGAGAGTCGCCGGGGGCTGGCGTGAATCCCGCCCCCGCCGGTTGCCGAATTCTCCGGCACCAGATATTCGGCGGGGGCGGGAATCGTGCCGCGCTGGTTAGTGGGCTTCAGCCGGCGATTCTCTGGCCCAGATGGGCCGAAGTCCTGCTGCTAGGATGCCTGTCCCGCCGGCTTGGATTAAACCACCTCTCTTACCGGCGGGACAAGGCGGTGTGGGCGGGCTCCGGGGTCCTGGAGGGGGCGTGGGGTGATCTGGCCCCGGGGGGTGCCCCCACGGTGACCTGGCCCGCGATCGGGGCCCACTGATCCGCGGGCGGGCCTGTGCCGTGGGAGCACTCTTTTCCTTCCGCCTTCGCCACGGTCTCCACCATGGCGGAGGCGGAAGAGGATCCCGGTGCGGGATCGGAGAATCCCGGCCTGCTGTTTGGTGAATTGGACATTCTGAATTCTCCCTCAGTGTACCCGAACAGGCACCGGAGTGTGTCAAGTAGGGGATTTTCACAGTAACTTCATTACAGTGTTAATATAAGCCTACTTGTGACAATAATAAAGGTTATTATCAGAAAACTTGTCCACTATGTTTGCAGCTAAAAAATTCATAACTGAACTGTACAAGTTCATGTTCATAATTTAAGCTGTATGAAATTTATGTGATTGTATAAATTATAAAACTGCACAATCATATTAATACACATAATCACATAATACAACATCAGCTAGTGTCTTTGTGCTGAAATATGTTCCATGGATTGACCATGATCAATTGCCCTTTAGTGTCCAAAAGTTAGGTGGGGTTACGGGGATAGGGTGGGGTTTGGGCCTAGGTACGGTGCTCTTTCGGCAAGTCAGTGAAGACTTGATGGGCTCAATGGCCTCCTTCTGCGCTATAGGGATTTTATGATTTTATTCTATGATTATTTTAGATTTGCTATATGAATTCCAAATGTACTTATCTCAAGTAATTTCTGCAAAAGCAAATGTAAACAGCTTGTTCTGCGATTTGATAAAATAAAATAAAAATTATCATGGTCTGTGCTATGGGAAACTGTTAAATGGATAATAGCTGTACAAAGCAATTGTATGCATTGTGGACTATCATGGTTTTAACAGTTAAGATCATTTTAAGACTAATTTATTTAACTAAATGCTCCCTGTACAGTAATTCATTACTCACTTTATTCTTTCTTAAAGGAACCTTTATATTTTTTCCATCAGCATAAAAAGGAAAGTAAAAGAAAAGGATAATTATTCTTTTGATTGTTAATTGCTTTTCTGTTGTCTTTGTATTGTTCAATCAAATTATGCAAATAACTGTGTTAACATACTGCAAGCTACACAAGCTCACAGGGCACTAAATGCCAACTGGATAACAGGATTGAAATTTCAGTCAGGAGAGTGTGGGACAGCAGTGGACAAGGTCTCAAATGGCTTACAGCCCCCACAATAAAAGCTCTCTGATCAAATTTGCCTTGGCTTGAATTCAGATTTGTCCTTCCTTCATCGGACAAATTTTTCTAGTTCTTTAATAAGATGCTGAGATGAAGCCCATGAACTAGCTGTTTGGCTGAAGTCCCATGGGTGGGTAGTTTGGATGAAGTCCCATGGGTGGGTAGTTTGGATGAAGTCCCATGGGTGAGCAGTTTGGATGAAGTCCCATGGGTGAGCAGTTTGGATGAAGTCCCATGGGTGAGTAGTTTTGATGAAGTCCCATGGGTGAGTAGTTTGGGTGAAGTCCCATGGGTGAGTAGTTTGGATGAAGTCCCATGGGTGAGTAGTTTGGATGAAGTCCCATGGGTGAGTAGTTTGGATGAAGTCCCATGGGTGAGTAGTTTGGATGAAGTCCCATGGGTGAGTAGTTTGGATGAAGTCCCATGGGTGAGTAGTTTGGATGAAGTCCCATGGGTGAGTAGTTTGGATGAAGTCCCATGGGTGAGTAGTTTGGATGAAGTCCCATGGGTGAGCAGTTTGGATGAAGTCCCATGGGTGAGTAGTTTGGATGAAGTCCCATGGGTGAGTAGTTTGGGTGAAGTCCCATGGGTGAGTAGTTTGGATGAAGTCCCATGGGTGAGTAGTTTGGATGAAGTCCCATGGGTGAGTAGTTTGGATGAAGTCCCATGGGTGAGTAGTTTGGATGAAGTCCCATGGGTGAGTAGTTTGGATGAAGTCCCATGGGTGAGTAGTTTGGGTGAAGTCCCATGGGTGAGTAGTTTGGATGAAGTCCCATGGGTGAGTAGTTTGGATGAAGTCCCATGGGTGAGTAGTTTGGGCGAGGTCCCATGGGTGAGTAGTTTGGGTGAAGCCCCATGGGTGAGTAGTTTGGGTGAAGTCCCATGGGTGAGTAGTTTGGATGAAGTCCCATGGGTGAGTAGTTTGGATGAAGTCCCATGGGTGAGCAGTTTGGGTGAAGTCCCATGGGTGAGCAGTTTGGGTGAAGTCCCATGGGTGAGTAGTTTGGACGAGGTCCCATGGGTGAGTAGTTTGGGTGAAGCCCCATGGGTGAGTAGTTTGGGTGATATCCCATGGCTGAGGAGTTTAGGTGATGTCCCATGGCTGAGTAGTTTAGGTGATGACCCATGGGTGAGCAGTTTGGGAGAAGTCCCATGGGTGAACCATTTGGATGTACTCCCATGGGTGAACAGTTTGGGTGAAGTCCCATGGGTGAACCATTTGGATGTACTCCCATGGGTGAACAGTTTGGGTGAATCCCATGGGTGAGCAGTTTGGGTGAAGTCCCATGGGTGAACCATTTGGATCTACTCCCATGGTTGAACAGTTTGGGTGAACTCCCATGGGTGAGTAGTTTGGGTGAAATCCCATGGGAGAGTAGTTTGGATGAAGTCCCATGGGTGAACCATTTGGATGTACTCCCATGGGTGAACAGTTTGGGTTAAGTCCCATGGGTGAACCATTTGGATGTACTCCCATGGGTGAGTAGTTTGGACAAGGTCCCATGGGTGAGTAGTTTGGTTGAAGTCCCATGGGTGAGTAATTTGGGTGATATCCCATGGCTGAGGAGTTTAGGTGATGTCCCATGGCTGAGTAGTTTAGGTGATGACCTATGGGTGAGCAGTTTGGGAGAAGTCCCATGGGTGAACCATTTGGATGTACTCCCATGGGTGAACAGTTTGAGTGAAGTCCCATGGGTGAACCATTTGGATGTACTCCCATGGGTGAACAGTTTGAGTGAAGTCCCATGGGTGAACCATTTGGATGTACTCCCATGGGTGAGTAGTTTGGGTGAAGTCCCATGGATAAACTGTTAGGATAAAGTTTTGTGGGCCAGTTCCTTGGTTGAAGCCCCATGGACCAATGAAGAACTTAATCGAGGGAGACACAGAAACATTTCCTGTTAAATGACTAAATGGTATAAATGGCTACCACAGAGCAACCACAGCTCAGATTCTCTACCATCCCAGCTGAAGAATTTGGGAACAATAAGAAGTCACCTATGGGATCAAATATAAAAATCATGAAGTTTAAACACAAAAGTAAATAGGACTAGGGTTAGGACAAATGCATCTTGCAATTCTATACTATCCGGTGCTCTGTGGTTTTTAATTTGATTTCAAAATAAGTAGTCAAGCTCTAAGCAAGAAGATACTCCTCAAAATCTGAAAGCTGTATTAAATGCATTAATGCATGACATAATGGATCTAAGTGGATTCAACAGTATTATCTTTATGGTGAATAAACAATAGAATATGAAATGTGGAAGTACATAGAAATATGAGAATACAATAATAGACAAGACAAATCAAGGTAAACAATTATATACTCCACCCATTCATCTTGATTGATGAAATCAAACATGGAAAAGCTATACTCAAATGTCAAAAATAACAATCAAATTACAAAAGGGGATACTCAAAAATAGATACAAACTGATCGTCTGACTGATGTGCAGAGGAACACAAATCAATGTAAATGTAAATCATTTTAAAAGTGCTCTGTAAAAAATATGGAAATTATTTTACTCATTCAAATAAGATAGCCTCACGGTCCTAAAATTCTGACAGAAAGTTATGCATTTCGCTCCTTTGTAACTTATTTTTTTTGTTTTCTTCACATGCTACTTGATTATTAGTCATTTCTATTTCTTGTTAGGTTTGATTGTTTCCCAGTAATGCTTTCATGCACTGAATGATTTAGTTGTTCTGTTTGTTCACTTTTCTCCCAGTATTTTTAATAATGGCACAAATTAGACTCCAGTTTCAAGGCTTTTTTGGGGAAATGCTAAATGTCATCTTTTCAGAACAATTGCCAAATAACATGCTGAGTGCTCATTTGCTGCTAGTTATGCCTAAATCAGGATAACAACACATTGCTTTTAATGCAGTGACCACAGCATGAGGCTGTCAAATGAAATTAAATTTGCAATTTGATGTAAGGAAATACATTGCTGCATGCTGTATATTGCATGTGAGGTAAACACTGAATTATAAATTTGCCAGTATCATTACTGTTATTATTCTATGTAATATGTGCAAAACTTTAAACCTCAATTACATTAATGTTAACATATTTACCGTTTCTTCATTTGGAATATTAAACTCAAGGACGACAACAAAATATCAAGCAAAGTTAACAATAAATGCTGAATAAAATATTCTAATAGATGTCTTTGTGAGGTGGCATTTTAAAAAGTGTTGAACTGGAAGCCTCAGTTTTGAATGGGAATGAATAGAAAATTTATAGTTAGTGGTTTGGAAGTCACGTCTCTACAATCCTTATAAATGTGACCTTAAGGGGTGGTGGCCTTGTCACTTCAACTTCTTCTGGGAATGTGATTGGCTTTTCAGTCTAGGTCTAAGTTCTGTCAGTCTGATTAGCCAGAGGTGTTAATGCTAGAGATATCGCCACAACAAGTCCACAGCCAATGTGATCAATGTCAACTTGATGCGTAAGCACCAAATGGCACGAGGAGTTTCTGGGTATACTGACACATGGTACGGGTAGAAAACATCAAATCAAATTTCAAAAAAATCTATTTACCAAGAGAAAGCAGAGCAGCCACTAAATCTGAGACTGGCGAGGCTTCTGACAATTTCCTGGCTGAATAATTTTGCATTACGCAATCATTTTTCAAGCACGATTAATGGAGTAGCTAATTGATTAAAACAAAAAAAAATGTCTCACTCAGATTATAATAAAAGAAAAAAATGTTACCACAGACAATAAACCATCTGTTCTGTAAATCTAATGTGAAAGGAATGCTTTTAGAATCCAGACACTGCTAATGTGACATGTTGAAACATTAATCACCCCCTAAGGCCAACATAATTGCAGCATGGCGTTAATTACCTAACAATTAACAGCAGTAATTTCCAAGGGGCAATCAATGAATTAACCTGTGATTTTCCCACAGAATCAGTGCCTGTTTCAGTGCCTTCGAAAATGGAAGTGGGGCTGAACAATGACATTTAAACTGTAAGGAATATAAATTCATTTTCAACCCGGGTAAATAGCTTACGTTACATTCTCTGCTGAGTTCTGCGGAAATGAATTAAACTCTACATGCAAATCTCAATCAACGTTTTTAATTGTTCAAAATTCTTTCCTTCCATATTTACTTCTGGTGTCTGATTATCAAATATTTGCTGTATTCTATTTAATTATGTGCTTGTGATTGTCAAAATTACATTCTTTGTCCAATGAAACAACTTGAAATACAAGAAAAAAATTGTGACTTTTAGCTATGTTCGATAACCTGAGAAGGGTTTGAGTTGAATTATGCAATTTATAGAATTAATCTGCAAACATTGAACTTGAGAAACAAATCACAGTACAACAGCGTGAATTTGAACAGAGTAAACAATAGTTTCAAAATCGCTGAAAATATTTATTGCAACTTTGCAATAAAATCAGCACATTATGTACCTAAATATAAGCACAGATAATTCAATAATAATATCCATTAATCTTAGGTTCATATGAAATTTCCCATACAATCATTATTCAAACCTTTTGACAGATAATATTGTTGCCAAAGGTTACTAAATTGTATTACAGTAGAGATTTCTTGTGCTTTATAACATTTCACATAATAAAAGAAATGGGAATATATTCAAACACATTAGTTATAGGAAATTAAGCTAAGATATTTTGTATATCTTCAATGATACCGTGCCTGCATTTTTCAAATTGTATACTAACAATATATGAAAATCGATATGTTTTGTCAACACGGCTTCTGTTTTACGTTATTTCTGATTTTTTTCAACAGAGCGTCTGGCTGAAGAAGAGAAAAAGCACTCTTACTGGTTTAAATGTCAATCCTAGTATCGCCAAAAAATACCAATGGCAATCAGTGAAAAGGTTTAATAGGTTTCCTGTCTTGTTCTTAATTTGCTGAAATTACAAAATCAATACCCTCAGCTGTAGTTGCAGCTACTTGTTTTACTGCTTTAAGATAAAGTCTACAAGAATGTAACCTTCAGTTTCAATTTGCTTTGTGAGTACTGCTGTGCATTTGGCTGCTTAGATACCAGAAGCATCAGGGGCGTCATTCTCCGACCCCCCAGAGGGTCGGAGAATGGCCGTTGGCCGCCGTGAATCCCGCCCCCGCCGGTTGCCGAAGTCTCCGAAGGGAGAAAAGTCGGCGGGGCGTTAATGGCGCCGCTGCCGCGGAGAATGTCACGGGTCTGCGCAAGGCAGCCGATTTTCGGCCTGCCGATATTCTCCCTTCCGGATGGGCCGAAGTCCCGTCGACGTGATGACCGTTCACGTCGACGTGAATCAAACCTCCTTTTCATCGGCGTGACCCGGTGCTCCAGGGTCACGCCGACCAGCGTGGAGGTGAGTGACGGCCTGGCGGGTTGGCTCTGGGCAGGCAATGGCGTGGCCGCAGTCTGATTGCGTGAGGAGAGGTGTGTCTCGGGTTGTGTGTGTGTGTGTGCAGCGGGGAGGGGGGTGGTTAGAGTAGGCTGGGCTCCGGAGGAGTGCCGGGAGGGGGTCTGTGCCGGGGTGGAGGTTGGGGGGTGGGGTCCGTGCCGGGGTGGAGGTTGGGGGTTGGGAGGATCCGTGCTGGGGTGGAGGTTGGGGGGAGGTCCGTGCTGGGGTGGAGGTTGGGGGGGGGATCCGTGCCGTGCCGGGGTGGAGGTTGGGGGGGGGGGGTCCGTGTTGGGGTGGAGGTTGGGGGGGGTCCGTGCCGTGCCGGGGTGGAGGTTGGGGGGGGGGGTCCGTGCCGTGCCGGGGTGGAGGTTGGGGGGGGGTCCGTGCTGGGGTGGAGGTTGGGGGGGTCCGTGCTGGGGTGGAGGTTGGGGGGGGTCCGTGCTGGGGTGGAGGTTGCGGGGGGGTCCGTGCTGGGGTGGAGGTTGGGGGTTGGGGGGGGGTCCGTGCCGAGGAGGGGGATGGGAGGGCAAGTGAGTTGGTCCACCTGGCCAGGTGCCAGCCTCCAACAGTTGGACCCATGCGGTCCATGCCACCTGGCTGGGGGGAGGAGGGGATATGGGCAATGATGACATGTCGTCGTTCCCCTCCCCCCCACCAGGCCGTCATGTTTTCAGATCATCCAGCGATGTTGGCCGCCGTGGTGGCAGCCGCTCATGTCTATGTTGCCCTGGATGAGGAGGAGGAGGAGGAGGAGCGTGCCAGAGAGGCGGCGCAGGCTGCCGCAGAGGGGCAGGCGGCAGCCGCCCAGGCTGGAGGGACACCTGACCGACAGGACGAGGAGGGGGAGGAGGACGTCGCGGCCCCACGGCAACGGAGGCACCCGAGGGCGCCCCGTGTGTACCGTTACCGGCTGGCCCAGCGGGCACGGGACAGACTGATAGACGCCCGCTTCACTGACTAGATGGGCGTGGGAATCGGGTAGTATGGCCACAGACCGAGGGCGCCCCGTGTGTACCAGATCGGGAATGCAGGAGGAGACTCCGGATGAGCCGGGAAACCGTGGCACACATCTGCCACCTGCTGGCACACCTGTCACCGCGTGGCACTGGCGGGGGACACCCTCTCCCCATGTCCGTCAAGGTTACGGTGGCCCTGAACTTTTATGCAACGGGGTCATTCCAGGCACCGAGTGGGGACCTGTCCGGCATATCGCAGACATCGGTGCACCGGTGCATCCGGGCAGTGACAGATGCCCTATATGCCATGGCGCACCGCTACATCCGCTTCCCCGTGGACCGGGCCAGCCAAGATGCCCGGGTCGTGGGCTTCTCTGCCGTTGCCGGGTTCCCCATGGTCCAGGGCGCGATCGATGGGATGCACGTCGCCATGCGGCCACCTGCAGATAACAGGGCCGTGTTCACTAATAGGAAGGGGACCTATTCGATGAACGTACAGGTGGTCTGCGACCACCGCATGATGATCCTGCACGTCTGCGCCCGTCACCCAGGCAGTGTACACGACTCATTCGTGTTGTCGCGGTCATCCATCCCCGGCATGTACGAGGGACGCCATCCCCGGCTGAGGGGCTGGTTGCTGGGCGACAGGGGCTACCCATTGCGATCGTGGCTGATGACGCCTATACGGAGGCCACGCAATGAGGCGGAGAACCGCTACAATGATACCCATGTAGCGACAAGGGGAGTGATCGAGAGGTGCTTTGGTGTGCTGAAGATGCGTTTCAGGTGCCTGGACCTGTCTGGGGGCGCCCTCCAGTATCGGTCAGATAGGGTCGGCCGCATCATTGTGGTGTGCTGCGTCCTGCACAACATAGCCCAGCAGAGGGGCGATGTGCCCCAGGCAGAGGAGGGCGGAGTGGAGGAGCAGCAGGAAGAGGCCCAGTCCTCCCCAGATGAGGGGGGTGGGGGCAATGGTCAGGGCAGACGGGGTAGACACAGGCGGGTGGCTGTCCACCGTTACCGGCTGGCCCAGCGGGCACGGGACAGACTGATAGACGCCCGCTTCACTGACTAGATGGGCGTGGGAATCGGGTAGTATGGCCACAGACCGCACACCATGGCAACAGCCGACCACCCACACCCCCCACCCATCCACCCACCCAGCACCCTCACCCCCCTCCCCAACCCCACCCACCCCACCCGCATGCACACCAACCCCCTCCCCCATTGCCGATCCACCTGTGGCACAACGGTCCGGGCTCACACAGTTGCGGGTGGACGCGTGTCTATCACAGGCCATGGAGGATGATGACAACCCGCCCTGCGATGAGCTCCTGGTTCTACATCGTTGGACTATGTCTGACCCATGGCCACAGTACCACCATCCACCCAGACCATCCCTGCATGCGGCTGTGACACTGCAGCGCACGGTCCCGTCCTCTGCCCGGGGGATGTTGATGGCGGCCCAGGGGGAAGGGGGCAGACTCACCTGGGGCTGAGGTAAGACCACCCCTCACTCACACACTTGCGCTCAACGTACATGACACCCCCGCACACTTTGGACAGAGCACAAAGGCAGCTTCGGTAGGTGTAACATTGACTTTAATAACCAAAGGAGTTCATGCACGTGCCCTAGCCCCTAAAACTCATCTGTGCCCTGCACCTGTGCCAACTTACTCAGTGTCTAATTGTTTGGCCTTACGGGCCCTTTGACTACGTCTACGTGGTTCCCCAGACGGTACAGCAGAACTGGAGGTGGACTCCTGTGATTCCTGCCCTCTGACACTGGATCCCTTTGGCGGCCGTTTCCTGGGGCGTCCTGGCCTAGATGGGCCAGGCTGCGGCCCGGGCGACTGGGATGGTGAGCTGCCAGCCTGTCCTGCCCGTTGCCCACCCGATGCACCTGGGACGGAAGGGGGGGGGAGTCCGAGGTGTCGCGGTGTACCGGGACCTCCCCTACAGAGGGAGCCGGGACGGACCACACCACCTCCTCCTCCCTCGGGGTGCCCGATGGCCCCCAGGCCTCTACATGGGTGGGGGATGCGAACGGATTGGCCATCCGACGCCCCCCCAACATCTGGCGCTGCCAGTCCTGGAGGCCTGTGCTGGTATCGACAGGGGTCCGCAGGTTTGCAGCCATGGAGCCCAGGGGGTTGGCAAAACCTGTCTATGACAGTGCGACGCCAGCTCGCACATGGCCACTGACGCCGATGCCCTCAGCGATGGCCTGCAGAGACTGGGCCATGGCCTGCAGAGACTGGGCTATGGCGTTGAGCGCCTCTGCCATCTGGCGCTGGCACTGGCTCATGGCCTCCTGTGAGAGGGCAGCCATTTCCTGGGCCACAGACGCCGCCTGCACGGAAGGCCCCAGGCCTCGCAAACCGTTCCCCATGTCTGACACCGTCGCACCCATTGCCTCCACCGCGGACGCCACCAGTGCGGTGTCAGCCTGGGTGGCACGCATGACCGGCACCACTCCCAGCTCCTGGATGCGGGTGGACTCCACCACCTGCGACCGCAGCCGCCGCAAGCCGCCCGTCACCCTCTTCGCTCGTCTCCGGGTCGGTGGTTGCATCGGATCTATGTGTGGGTGTGGTAACTGCAGGAACCCGGGATCCATCTGGGCGGCAGATGTTCGCTTGGGCTGGGCTGCCCTCCGACCACCCGGTCCCTCTGCTGCTCCTACCTCCACCTGCTGTACCGGGACGGCTGTGTTGTGCGCACCAGTGAGTGTACCAGACGCCTCATCACTAAAGTGCCCAACCGTGGTGAGTGTTTCTGCGATGGTGGAGGGTGTTGGTGACAGCAGTGGCGTTGTGTCGTGCTCTTCGTCCCACTCTGAGTCCATGGCACTTTGGGGTGGGGGTTCGTCTCCACCCATCCACTCTGAGTCAGTGTCCGGTATTTCGTCTTCCTGGGTAGTGCTGTCCCGGGTAGGGGTGTCCTGGGTAGTGCTGTCCCGGGTAGGGGTGTCCTGGGTAGTGGTGTCCTGGGTAGGGGTGTCCTGGGTAGTGGTGTCCTGGGTAGTGGTGTCCTGGCTCGGATGTGACGGGGGCCTGTGGCTGCCCCCCTCGTCGCTGGGTGGTCGCTCCCGTACGTGACGGGGGTGTCGTCTCCCTGTTGCTCCAGGTCTCTCCGTCTCCCGTGGTGTGCGAGGGTCATCCTGCGGGCGTCGCATGCTGGAGGGTCCGGGTCTCTCCGTCTCCCGTAGTCTCCGAGGGGCATCCTGCGGGCGTCGCATGCTGGAGGGTGCGGGTCTCTCCGTCTCCTGTGGTCTCCGAGGGGCATCCTGCGGGCATCGCATGCTGGAGGGTGCGGGACTCTCCGTCTCCTGTGGTCTCCGAGGGGCATCCTGCGGGCGGTCTGCATCTGCGGGGATGGGTGCCTGGACGTTTGGTCCTGCGATACACAATGAAGCATGCATGGTTAGACATCAGGCAGTGATCAGGTGATACGGGGGAGACCACAGGAGACGGAGAGACCCGCACCCTCCAGCATGCGACGCCCGCAGGATGCCCCTCGGAGACCACAGGATATAGGGGAGGGGGGATATGGGGACGGGCTGTCGGTGGCTCACTCGCTAGTACGCCCCCGACCTCTGCATCAGCAACCTCCCGGTCCTCAGGTCCGCCAGCCAGTTCCAGGGCCCTTTCCTCGTGTACGGGCAGTGGCCTCTCATCAGCGGGCCCTCCTCCAGTCCTCACATGCTCCCTATTGTTGTGTGCGCGCTTCTCCTGTGGGGGGGGGGGGGGCATGGGTAAAAGGCAACAGTATTAGGCAGGTATATGAATGCACGCCATCGGTTGCGCGGGATTGCAGAGGTTAAGGTTAGGGCTGGATTCACTTGGGGATATGGGGGATATGGGGGAGGGGGGATATGGGGAGGGGTGGATATGGGGGATATGGGGGAGGGGGGATATGGGGAGGGGGGATATGGGGGAGGGGGGATATGGGGGAGGGGGGATATGGGGAGGGGGGTTATGGGGGAGGGGGGATATGGGGGATATGGGGGATATGGGGGAGGGGGGATATGGGGGACGGGGGATACGGGGGAGGGGTTGATATGGAGGAGGGGGGATATGGGGAGGGGGATATGGGGAGGGGGGATATGGGGGATATGGGGGAGGGGGGATATGGGGGAGGGGGGATATGGGGGAGGGGTGGATATGGGGGAGGGGGGATATGGGGGAGGGGGGATATGAGGGAGGGGGGATATGGGGGAGGGGGGATATGGGGGAGGGGGATATGGGGGAGGGGGGATATGGGGGATATGGGGAGGGGGGATATGGGGGAGGGGGGATATGGGGAGGGGGGCATATGGGGGATATGGGGGAGGGGGGATATGGGGGAGGGGGATATGGGGGAGGGGGGATATGGGGGAGGGGGGATATGGGGGATATGGGGGAGGAGGTATATGTGGGAGGGGGGAAATGGGGGATATGGGGGAGGGGGGATATGGGGGAGGGGGGATATGGGGGATATGGGGGACGCTCACCCTGCCTGCTCTGACGAGGTCGTTCACCTTCTTGTGGCACTGGGTGCCTGTCCGTGGTGTCAGGGCCACAGCGGTGACGGCCTCTGCCACTTCCCTCCACAGACGCCGGCTGTGGCGTGGGGCAACTCTGCGGCCGTGCCCGGGATACAGGGCGTCCCTCCTCTGCTCCACCGCGTCCAGGAGCGCCTCCACATCGCGTGACTCGAACCTCGGGGCTGAGCGACGGCCAGCCATCCACTCGGGTGTTGCGGTCGGGTGTTCCGGTCGGGTGGGGGGGAGCAGCGCGGCCTTATGAGCCGTCACGCCGTGCAGCGCGTATGACTCTGCACGGCGTGAACCACTGCGCAAGCGCGGATCCCGTTACGTCGCTGCTAGCCCATTTCGGGCCGGAGACTATCGACCCATTTTTCCGACGCGACGCAAGTCGGATTTGCGCCATTTTTTGCGCCGATCGGCGGACTTTCCGCCGATAACGGAGAATTTCGCCCCAGAATCCTGTATTACTCTCTTATATATTTCCAGGTCTTTCATTTATATTTCTGACCTTGCCTTCATTAGGATGCGCAAGTTTAAAATATCTTTATCTTATAAGTAGCTAACTGATTATTTTTCTAAATACTTTGAATGGAACACCAGCAATCAACTTATCAGTGCTTTAATACAGACAATAATAAATGGAGTTTGGTTTTAGGATTAAAAACTTAAATGTTACAGTTGCTGTGGGCAAGACGGCACCATTATAAGTGAGGTGATGTCCGGCAAAGTTGGAAGAAAATTGTTTTTAAATTTTAGAATAGAAAAAAACATCAACTGCATTTTGCAGTTCAGTGAATGGTACAATGAAATAATTCATCAAGCCTAGTTCTGTGATTTAACAGTAAGCCATCATCAAAACATGAAGAACAACCAGAATGCAACATACAGAGGGAGGCCCAGCAACCTATTCTGTGTTAGTCTACAAACTCTATGCTTGAAAGGGCAATTTTCAATTTAAAACTTAAAAAATACTGGCAACAAGACAGAAAAAAATAATCATTTTGGGGGTTATTTGAAATCAAATTATGCATATCTTAAATAATGATTGTAATAATATTTTATTCCATGCTGTCCAAGGAAACGAAAAAGCAATAATTCGATAATAATTTTGAAATATTTCATATGTGCCACTTTTTTCAAAGAATATACAGAGTTAACATAATACAAAGAAAATCTTTTAACCTGATTTGTTCGTTCTAGGTAGAGAGAAAATATGTTTCAGTTTCTATTTTAGCAAAGTAAGCCAATATCTACATCACAGATTCAAGAGTGGAACATCACTAATATATTTGTTTCCATCTTTCAGAATATATTTCCTGCATTATATTAATTATATATTGTTCACCATACTAATTCTATTACCAGTTGTTTATAATGGCTAAAATATCAGGATTTATTGTTTGTTCTTGAATTAAGAACTTGAGGGATATTTTGGCAAAATACACCAAAATGGCAATCACCTTATACAACATTCACAAAAACTTTACAAACCAATAAGTCATTTCTAAAACTAAAATTGCTTGCCTGAGCTCAACAAAAACAGAGTTACACAAGTAGGCAAAACAACAGATGCCAACACACAGAGAATCTGCCCATGAGTGAAGATAAATTTGATCAGATATGCTATCAAAGTCCAATTCAAATGACCTCAGTACTTTGTCTAAGTATGAATGTAATATCTTATAGTTTTATTTGTAACAAATCATAATCCACTGTTTTATTAACTTCCTGTTCTCATGGATTGTATAGGAATATTAAATTGCCTAAGGATTAAAAAGACTCCTAACAGAATTAAAATGATTAATTTGTTTGGAATTTTAATTATTATTTTACCACATTTTACAAATACAGTCATGTATTATTGCACAATTTAGGCATAAGAAACTGAATGGAAATTCTTTGAAAACTAATGGTAATCCGTACCACAAACAATAGCATTTTCTTTTATCTCATATAAACAAAGTAAATGGCACTACATTAAATAACAGATTTGGCTTCTGCAGCTGAGCAATCCAAGTGTCTACATCATATGCTTTCATGATTCATCAGACTTCTGGGCACTGTCATAGATCATCATGTCTGAAACCGTCCATTTTCATCCCTGACACTGGCCATTGTTCCAATGATTGGGTCTTCCAACTTAATAGCGTGTGGATGATTATTTGGAAAGTCACCAAACAAGAAACTATTTAAATTACAGTGATACCAAAGGTTGTCCCAGATACCAATCTTTCTGAAATACTTATTTAATGTAACATGTTCTGGAATAGATTGAGTGATTTCAGCTGGATATTGAAAATGGTGCACTGCAAAAGCTGAAGGTCAGTTTCAGAACATCAGAAATCACATTTTATGCCTTGAAAAATATTGCTGCAATATATTTGGTGGGAAATTGTTAAAGGATTCCATAGAACTGAATAAAAACCCCCACTGATGAGAACTCATATGTAATTTGTAATTTTCCTCTCAGTATGCATTAAAAAAATTCAATATCTGACCTACTTAAAAGATAATTTCCCCATATCAGTGCTTTAGCAACAGTAACAATTACATTAAACTGGTCAAATTTCCCTCGGAAAATATAAAGGAAGTAAAATGATATGGAAGAAAAATCTAGGAACAAGTCACTTTTCTTACTCATTCTACAACTGAATTTGATGATATCTTTTTTTAAATTCTGTTATTTGGCTTGCAAACAATATCATAAAGTGCTCTGTGAAGCAGTTCTTATATTCCCATTATGTTAATACTCATAATGATGAATAAGTCAATGATAATGCATTGATTAGATTCAATACAACCACTTTTTATACAAAAACTAAGAGTATTCTTGAAACAGATTTTTACTAAAGCGCTGATTTACTCCTTGCATTTCTCAGTATCAGCACAGCCTGTTTTGCTGTATACAAGCCCCTGCCTATAAGCAATTCTAATGTCCACCGCGTTTCCACCCTGACCCACATCCTGATGGACAGTACAGAAATAGAAAAGAATGTACATGATCTGGCTTACAGTGCCATCTGCTGACTTGCAGTATAAATGCATCTACAATGATTTATAAACATGCACGACAGCGTAACACAAAAATAAAACCTTAATCATTTTTAATTACAGATTTGCAATAGATGTAAATATAACTTTAGTGAGGTGAAGAACAGGAAGAACATTTTTACAGAAATTGTTCATAGTGGGATCAGATGCAAATTTAATTACATTTGCACAATATACTTACATTTCACTCAAAAGAATCATAATCTATGGAAGCATTTTCAAGAATATACTTTTTAATAAGAGAAAATATGGTTAATGATGCTTTCAGATAAATATTGCCATACACCTAGAGCTCGGATGTTTAATTTATAATCTACTACAAGAAAATATAAATGATCTTTCCCACACTTGTAAAGAATTACATTTAAAATCAACTTATTGAACCTTAAATAGAAGTGACTGAGGCCACTCACCATCCAAGGAAATATATTTCATGCCATCAATAGTTTATCATAAGAGCCACATTATTTATTTTAAAAATGGCCTCACCATATAAATCAACTGAAATAACCAGTATCATCATATTTTATATTGCAAACAAGGAATTACCAAAATTAAAATGAGAAATTATTGAAATCATTAAGTTGCTGTCCATAATGTTGTATTAAATGTTGCGTTCTATAATATGTTCATGCATTTGCAAGCAAGCAATACACCTAAAACTTGAAATCAATTAGTAAGTTTAAACTTAAGACATGGTAATCTTTGGGAATACTAAATATATATTTACTCAGAATCTCTCTTGGTTGATCCTGCAATTAATCACTCATAAAGAAATTACCTGTGTTAATTCCAAAGATTTCACAGAAATTTCTATTTCACAGGGAATACATCATAGATTGTCTGTTTATTTGAAGAATCATAGAGTTTTAGCACAGAAGGGTATGATTTGACCTATCACAGTGGGGCTGACTTTCTGAAATAACTATTATTCATTTCCATTTCCTTATACAATTCCACATTCTGTAACATTTTTCTTTTTCAGTAATATGCTAGGCAAAAATTTTGAACCGTATTTGAAAAAGCTACACACTGCCAACCGTCGGTGAGTGCTAGTTGAATGATAAAATTGCAATCTTAACTCTTCATTTCTGTATCACTAAAAATGTTTTGTTCCTGACTGTGTGACATGTTTGTTTCATGAGTAATTTTACAAAAGCCATAGCAGATTGAAAGAAACACTTTGAAGTTGCCTACCACAGTTTAACACCAACACTGCTGAAATGGTAAGTGCATCTAAGGAACTGGGATCTGCAAACTGACTGGAAATGTGGTGTTACTCAATGTTGAGCTATTTTTACTTGTTGAGGTTAGATTGTAAATATGCAGAATTCAATGAAATAATCTTCTTAGAATGTGTACGATAAATGCATGCAAATTCCAGAAAAAATGTCCAATTCAAATTTGATCACAAAGCATTATATTCAGATTATTTAAAACTAAAATATATTGAAGAAATAATTTGGGCAATTTATTTGCGTGTTTTGATTTTCATTTTTTATGTCCTGCACAATAATAAAATGCACTTCAAAATGAAAATACTTCATTTAAAATAGTGTTAATCCTGAGCACCAGTTTAATTCTACCACAAAGTGCTCGTTTTATCTTAAAGGTGTTTCTCACTGCTACCATGCTTTAAAGAGAATACAGAATTGGTTGGCCTCAGAATATTTCTGTTGGAAATAAAGCCAGTCAACTCCATTGTTAACATAAAGCTGCAACACTCCATACATTGATGGATCTACATTTACATTCTACATTAAGAAGATGATTTATCAAAAAATTAATTCCTAATGCAATCCATTTCAGACAGATTAGAGCTTTATTTTGCTACATGATCGAGAATTTCAACCAACCCACTATTTACCAACTGCATCGAAATGAATTTTACAACATTTGTTCATACACATCTTAGAGCTGTAACTGGTAGAACGAAATCAATATCAGCATGATTTGTAAAGGGAATGTACATCAAAGAGAACATTTTTCAAAACAAAAGGAAAAATGTATTGAAATATATTAAAATGGTTTACTTTAAAATTAGATTGATTTTGGTGGAATGGTGTAAAGTTAAAGAAGTTAATGTTATCAACTTCAAAATTCTATTCCTCACACTGTGAACTGGCACAGGGCTTTCAACACCAATAATTTGTGCCATGAAGGAGTAGCATCTTTATGCTGAGTTACTGAACTTGTCTGCACCAAAGCAGTGGGTAGGGTATTCATGTTTCTTCCCCACAGGTAGAGCGAGGGAGATCTATGGGTGATCAATTCAGGCCACTCTTGCCCACCTTGTACTGGCAGATCACAGAGGAATGCTGGTACATAGGTGGGAGCTTGTTGACTACCTGTCCTCTCCTCCAGAGAATAGTACATAGCTTAAAGAGACAGAAAAAAAAAGAACAAAAAAGAAAATAACGACAAAATCATTGCTTATTTTTGCTTTGACGCAATGCCATTATTTTCTTCTCTATCCATTATGACCATTTTATGAAATCATTAATTTATAGATTTATCAATAGATTTTATTTTAACTCCATATCCTGTTTTTCACATTGTTTCACCCTCATCTGAACAACTCCTTCTGTTTAGCACCATCTCTCGTGAAAGAACCAGCCCTGTACAGTAAATGGCATGGTGTCTATTGTTGCTGTTGAACACGTAATTAAAATAACTGTTTTAACATGTGTTTTTGTTCATAACATAACCCATGTTTCATCATCTAAGTGTGTTTCTTATGGAAAAAGAATGTGAATAGTTTTGCACATCATGAATTAATCAACTTTCAGTTCCCGCATAATGGTGACACTTGCTGGCAGATATTGTCAAGGACCAGCTGGGCATCTGCACTTGTTGACTGTATTCTACCAAGGAAAGATGCATTGCTTTCGAGAAATGGATAGAAGGGAAAAGAAAGGAAATGCACACTAACTTTGCAAGAAAAACAAACATCAACTGAGCATGCAGACTTCTGTGTAGCTGGCCAGAAGGAAGTGAGATTCAAGTCCTTAATCATGTTCATTTGAACCGTCTCACATCCACTGAACAGCTCATTGAAAATCAAAGCCCTGCTTAAAAAATTGAACGCTCAGTAAATTTGGGACCATACTTATCTGTTTTCAGCTAGGATGCTGGAATATATATTGTATTATTATTATGTTGTATGCATTATATTTTATATTTTAAATTAATTCCTCTAAATGAGAAGATTTATTTCCTACAGTGAAGTAATTATATCATATAGAATTTAAAATGTTTTGCTTGAAAAATACTTAAATGATATCACTTGATAGATGAGGTTTCTCAAAAAGCAATGAGGCATTCATTCTTTAAAAGGACTATCTCTCCAACCCAGGCATACATGATTTCTGGCACTGACCATATTCACCCCTGTTTTGTCTGCAACACACATCCTGTTTACACCAACCGAATAAATATTATTCAAAAGTATTAATGAAGAATCATATGAAAATATTAAACCCTTTAAGTTAGCTATCTGTTGAATGGGTAGGCAACAAAAAAAATTATCATGAGGGGGAAAAAATCAATAAAGATTTGGTTTAAATTACATATCAATAAGTATCAGATCATTCCCAAATGTCATTACGACTGTCACTGAGAGACCAACGTGACATCTCATTGTTTCACCACAAGCTTTTAGCTTTTTTTTGGTTTAATAGATTTATTTTATCATTTTTGCACTGACATAGATCACTAAAAACAGAGTTGTGCAACCCTCTTAGAAAATGCAGGATGCAGCTAACGCGCCTTAAAACTAAGTGAATATCAATTTTAGGTATGAATAAAAAGGTATTGAGATTCTGCAGCAAGAGCTCGCATCAATTCAGCATTAGGATATTGGCAGATCACTGTTGCAAATGAGCATCACAAAACCAATCGAGCTGTAGACTAAATATTAAATTTCCTTGATGATTATTTTCAATTTATATTCCCCCTATGTCACTCACTCTAATGTAAAGTCTTTCTTTCTTTTCAACTGCTGTGATAAAGTAATGTTGCTTTTTGCATGATTAAATATGATGGATAAGATTGGATGGATGAAAATCAGGAGCTGTTAATAGTAAATCTGTGCACACTCAAACGTCAGAATGGTCCCAGCTTGTTCAATCCTAATGGCAGAGAGAATTAGGGTTCCTGTAGATTTCCTCAGACAAATAAAACACAACTGGAGGGCTTACCTTCACCATTATAGTAATGTCATTATTCACACCATTTCAGTCTTTTCTTTATCCAGATGCAAAAGAGTATATATTATATCCATCATGTGCCATAAATTGCAGAAAATTAGTCATTGTTTGTACATCAAAATTTTAAACCATGTAATAAAATATTTGACGTCAGAGACAAAGTGTATTTGCAATGTAAATTATGCACCACAGAAACTGTGTTCGAAGGAAGTTGAAGATTACAATATACAAATGCACTCTGAATAATTTTGCTGATGTTTTGAAATGTATTAATAAGTATAGTTAAAACTAAGAATATTTACCAGTTATCTTCCCTCCTTTGTAATGGCCCTATTCAAAGTGTACATCCAGTTGGAATCAGATTGTCGCCTGCAAAGAGGGCGCATGCACAGCTATCACCTCTAGACATATGACTCAAATTGATGCTCAGAAGTCACTCTGCAACCTCTTGCTAACGGACCTCCTGCGAGTAATTCGGCATGTACTTAAAACTATCTGCTTGCAATCTTCACAGTTTTAATGTGTGAGCTACGAGCACCGTTAATTCAACCACTGCATGTAAAAGGATTCCGATGGGGATTTTTTTTAACCACATGGAAAAAATTGTGATTTAATTATGAAACGTGGGTTCGAGGATGAGCAAAAAAAAAATCAAACTGTTGATTTTATTTAATATGTTTAACAGAAGCAGGCATTTACAGCGCCAGGATCCTTAAACTATTCAGTTGTGAACAACACTGTATTTTCCGTTTCTGATGGAATTACCATTTGTCTGTTTTCTTCACTAATTATGATCTGTCTGAGAAAAAAAAATGTTAATTCCGAGTCTGACACTATGACAGCAATCATAGCCATCTTAGCACCGAAGGAAGAGAGCAATCTTATATCCTGGGATATGAATTTCTGATCAATGGCTGGCTGACTGCTGCGAAGGCTTACAGTAATCCCATTGGACAGCTTGGGTAGATGAAGCCTGGGAACAGCCTGCCACAATGTAGGTAGTTCACAACTGCAAGCATCTTCCCATAAATTACAACAACCAGAGGTACAGCTCTGTCACAAACTACAATTTGACTTGCATCTACATTGTTTATTTGAACCAGAAGGAACACTCATCCCATTCCATTTCTATGTTTTGCTTTCAAATGAATCTCACATTTTGGCAAAATATAGTAACACATCTTTTATTTCTGTAATGTATTCCTTCGGTAAAAGGCTAATACAAAAATTGAAGCATTCCTGTTTCAATAGAAGCAAAGAATCCTACAAATCATGAGATTGGACAGGATTCTGTGTTTCAGGAACTAAAGGCCCGATCTAAAGTCCCCGAGCGAGCATGTTTAGCTGTATGTTTCCCGGCACTCACAGTGCCGAAAAACACATGGCTATTCAACGCGACTTGCTTTGAATGAGGGGCCTAAATGGGGAACACGCGGCCCAGGCCGCGCATAGCCCCGCTTTTTACAAAGGAGTGTTCCTCTGCCTGGAACTCCCTGCTGTAGCGAGAGATCGGGATGCAAATTTTAAATGGCATTCCCGATCTCCGAGACACACAAAAAAAAATCCCGGGCCTCCCCACAGCCTGAACGCAGCATGGGAGGGTCGCCCGGCACCCCAACAACCACACTGGGCAACCCCAGCTTGGCACCTTGGAAGTGCCAACCTGGCACCCTGGCAATGCCCCTGCAAGCTGGCAGTGCCACCTGGGCACCTTGGCAATGCCAGGCTGGCACAGAGGTGGCACTGCCAGGGCACCCAGGTGGCACCAGCAGTGCCAGGGCACCACCCTGCCCAAAGGGCATGCAACTGGGGGCTTCAGATCCCCTTGGAGAACCCCACAAGTGCCATTCCAAATAGTCCCCGTTTATGGGGACCAGTATCAAATGGTGCTCGCCCGATGTCCCCGAGGCGAAAGGACTGAATCCCAAAGCCTCAGGTCCCTCGACAATCTGCATATTAGATTACGGTTTACTGCCTCGCTCTAATATGCAGGTTTGCTAAAACCTTGCAAGAGCCTCGTGAGATTGTGTTGAATCTCGTGAGGCATTGCAAGCCGGGTGGATCCCGGTAGCAGTGTCTCCCGGCTTTCATTGGCCAGGCTGAGCCGCGGCGAGCTGCTTTTCTGGTGCCTCGTGGCTGGAAGATCGCACCCTAAGTGCTTGCGTTAGCCGAGAATCGGAACATTCTTGCGCTGGGAGGCATAACTCGATCCATGCAAATGGGCCAGCACACTGTCCACATGCATCCTGCCTGAGTCCCAATTACTCAGGCGAGTGATTCGCTGGGGTCAGGAATCTCATTGTGAGCCTGACAAGCTGGAGAAACCTTTAAGCGCTTCACTCACCTTAGACTCTCATTCCTCACAAGAAAATGGCTGCAAGAATGCCTGTATCATGCTTCCTTGATGCGGACATCCACAGGATGTCAGACGCCATTGAGGAGAGGAGGGATGCCCACTTTCCCAGGGTGTGGCGGAGACACCGGCCTGCTGTAATGAATCAAACCTGGGATGAGGTGGCAGGCATAGTGAGTGCTGGCAGCCTCACCAAAAAGGACCAATATGCACTGCAGAAAGAAGATGGAAAACCTCCTTTGTGCTGCTAATGCGACTAACCATCTGTGTGACCTTAGCATCACTTCCATCCATGGTCCCCAACATATATGCCAGTAACCATTCCACCTACCAGCATGTCCCTCAGAGCCCACCCTCCAGGAAGCACCAAACCATGGCCTTGCCCTCTTTGGCCAAGCACCTTTCCCAAATATGCTACCAGCTAGAAAGCCCCCCCCCCCCCCCCCCCCCCCCATAAAAGTGGCATTCTGGCATCTCACTCTGTCCTTTCTCTGTCGCCAAGTATAAAGCGGGCCATAATCGAAGGGAGCATCAGAGAATGGGCGGGGCATGCCCAAGACACGGGGCCACACCCCCTTTGAATAAAGGTTCATGGCACTAGAGGGGGAGGCCGAGGAGCAAGCGATGGCAGCCATGGAGTTCAGCATGCACAGAGGAAATGAAAGTCCAATACAGCTTTATTGAGATGTCTTATCTTAAGTGAGTCTTTCATCTCCCTCAACTCTGTCCTTCCCAAGAACTGACCCCATGTCCTTTGTCTTCCAGGATCCACATCAGATGTGGCTGGGCTATCCAGCTCACAGCGCCGTCTCCAGACCCTCAGGACACTCCAGAGTAGGCCTCCGGGGAAGACCTTGACTTCTCAACATTGCCCCCAGCCATAGAGCTCTGCGACTGTGGCATGTCCCTCTGTGACTGGCTGAGATCAGTTAGCACCCATCCAATGCTCTTGAAGCCCTCAACCATGACTTTCTGTGAGTGGGCAAGCTCTATACTGCCACAGCAATGTCCATCTGCCCCTGGGACATGTTTCCCTGTGGCTGGGTCCTCCTACCCTGTGCCTCAGCCATACACATCATAGTGTGACCCAAGTCTTGTCCATCCTGACACATGGCTCTGACCTTTTGCTCCAGGCCTTCCACGGTGGACACGACCCTTGCAGCTTTGGCCCAGATGAAATGCATTATCGGCCCCATATCCTGCACCAGAAGGCAATTGGCCTCCTTGAGTTGAATTTGCAGACCGTTGAATGCTGCTGACACCCACTCCTGTAAAATTTGGCTCTGAATTTGCAACTGCACCAGTGTTGGGATAAACTTTTCCAGAGGCGCGATATCTGTCTTGGGGCAACTGTTCCCTGGAATCAGGCAGCCCTCTGACTGTCCGTTCCCTCGGGAGTCCCTGCCTCTACTTGATGTGCCGCAGTATGTGTGTGATGCTCAGCAGAGTGAGACCCAGGAGCCTGTTCGCCAACATGTCCCACCAAAGTGACCGTATCTGCACTGGTGGATGGTGTAGGTGAATGCAGTGCTGAGAATTTGGTGGCTTCCCCCGACGTTTCCTCTAAGTTTTTCTGAGAGGTTGGATGGGGGGGGGGGGGGGGGGGGCGGCATGGAATCCGGATGGCCTGGCCTCATCTGGTGGGGAACCTGGATTAGAAGGGACATGGGGTCAGCTCTTGTGAAGGAGAAGGCTTTGGGAGATGAAAGACTCACTTGACGTAGGAGATCTGGATTAAACATTCTGAGGGAGATGCTGGCAGGCGATGTGTTACAGGGTTACAAGTGTTTAGGGGCAGATGTCAGGGGGTCAGTGTCTGGAGTGACGCCAGTGGCACACAAGTGGTTACTCACCCTAGAAGCTTGAAGGACGTCATTTATCTTCCTCCTACATTGCGTGCCGGTCGAGTTGGTCAGGCTGCCAACACTTCCTGCCTCTGCCACCTCATCCCAGGCTTGGTTCATGACAGATGGCTGATATCTGCAGCCCACCCTTGGGAATGGGATGTCCTTCCTCTCCTCAACTGTGGCCAGCATTCGGTTAATATCTGCATCCAGAGACTTTGGAGCTGGTCTTCAAGCAGCCATCTTCTTGGCTGGAATGACAGTCTGTGGTGAATGGAGCGCTTAAAGCTGCTCCAGCTCGTCAGGATAACAAATTGATTCCCAACCCCACAGAATCACTTGCCTCAGGAATTGGGAATCAGGTAAGATTCATGTGGGCACAGCCTTTGTCACTCCCTACTGCTGAGGTACACTGAGCATCAATGATTGCTCCCGCTGCATGTCCACTGCCCTTCTGCCCTTCCTCCTATCTCTGACTTCAGACTGAGGTCCATATAGCCCCTGGCCTGCCTACCATCTATGACTCCTTTCTCTTTCACAGCAGAAATGGCTGCACTATGTGACTCCTTTATGCCAGCCCCTTAACTTAAACGGGAGCCTTGACATAGTTCCTGTTTCCAAAGCGGAATATGGACATTAGTGACCTTTACAAAGCACCGCAGTGTGACCTGTTTAGTGTGCAAACAAACCATCCTTAACGTGCCACACTAACAGGCACCCACCCCATAATCTGCAGCCTGCATGCAACCCCTTCCAGCTATACATGTGCTCGCCCTCAGATCCCCTTGTTTGGCTGCACTTAATGCAGCCTTGTCAGGGGCCAGCTTCCTTCCCCTCACCCTTCCCTCTGCCTTCCATTGTTTCTTCTCTTCATCTGCCTCCTTGTCCCTCTGCCTGTCATTGTGTGCCCTCAACCTTTGCCCCCTCATCCTTACGCAGCCCTTCCGCATCACCCCCCCCCCCTTATCTTCTTCGGCCCACCGTCTCCGGCCTCACCTCACAGCCCACCCTCCAGTTGAACTTTGAGCCTTTGTTAGGGTGGCTGCATGAGCCCCTCAGCCCCTCAGCGCATTGCTGTCCACATCAATACTATTTTGCAGCAACAGGGGCAAGGTGATCCCTATACTCCCCAAATCCGGACACATTGATGTCAGGGATGCACCTAGATGTAGGTGCTAGAAAAATTCAAAAACTTTGACATCATTTCTGGGTCATGGGCATTCAACCATTGACCATATCTTGCACTTTTGTAAATGCATTTGCTGTACATGAGAATGGTATCATAATTTGAAAGCGTTGTATATATTAATTTACGTTCCCTCGTTATTGTGAGGGAAATCCATACTCCCACTGCATGTTTGCTTCCCTTTGTGAGTGTCACATGTGATGTGTAGGGGACTTATGGTAGTTATTTTGTCTTTTTGATTATGTCAGGTAAATGTGTCAAACACTTTATTGAAGTGTCTGCAGAATGCTTCTCATAAATGTGGCCACCACGGCATCAAGTCTTTTGGTGAAGCATCTGCGCTGTTGTGGCGACTATCATTATTCAGAGGGCAGCGATGGAGGGTTCACTGCCGGCCTTTCCAATGAACAGGGCCCAATGAATACATGAAGGTTGAAGGTGCAAGGCTGAATGCTGAAATTTCTCTGTTCTTCACTGTTAGCAAAGGCATTCGGTCTACTGGTATGGTGCAAAACATGTCTCACTGCCTGTAACTTAATCATTCTGAAATTGTGTGGCTATCAGTGTGGTATGGGCGTGTCAACAATATTGTGCTTCTTCAATGGTATCCTCACATGGAAGCTGGCCCTCATTTCCCTCTTCAGGCTCCTGCCCTTCCTGCTCTTCATCGTCTGAGGAGCTTCAGCCTTCGCCATATCTCCCTCTGGCAAGAGATTCCCTTTTTTGAAGTGCCAGCTTATGAAGTGCATGACAGACCATGATTATGTGGGTCACCCTCTCTGGAGAGCCCCACCTGAGTGGCCCAAGCATCGGAAGTGCGTCTTTGGGATATAATGGTGCGCTCGATTATGGATCATGATCACTTATGTGATTTTTTGGATCCCTCCTCTAGGTGACTCAGAGAATGCTGCATTGGTGTCATGAGCCATCATTTGAGAGGGTAGTCCTTGTCCCCAAACAGCCATCCCTACAATCACTGAGACCCTTTGCACATTTGAGGCATCTGGGAGTGGCTCGAGGTGTGTGAATCATGGGAGTTCCCAGCGTACCTTGTTGTGTTATGCTGCTATAACACAGGCTGCTATTTGATGCAGTCTTAACTAAAGGATGCTCCAGACTCTGAAGTGAGTTCAACGTGTTTATTGAACTATTAACACGGTTCTCAAATGAGTTCGACTCTCTGCTAATCTAACTGTAGTAACTCAGTCGAACTGTACCAGCTTGCTCTAAGCCACGTGCTGGGGTGTGATGCTGCTGATCAACCCTGTCTAACTCTCTAGATGTCTGTCTGTGGAAAGAGGCAGGGTGTGAGTGCCTCATCCCATTTATAGTGTTTATGTCATGCCCCCTTGTGGTGATGCCACCACTGAGTGTCCTGATTGCCCATTGGTTGTGTCCTATTCTGAGTGTTCATTGGTTGCATGTTTGCATATCGTGGGTCACCCTCTCTGGAGAGCACTGCAAAGCCCCACCTGAGTACATCGGAAGTGCGTCTTTGGGATATAATGGTCCGCTCGATTATGGATCATGCTCACTTAAGTGATTTTTTTGGATCCCTTCTCTAAGTGACTCAGAGAATGCTGCATTGGTGTCATGAGCCAGCATTTGAGAGGGCATCAATTGAGGGGGCAGCACGGTAGCATTGTGGATAGCACAATTGCTTCACAGCCCCAGGGTCCCAGGTTTGATTCCGGCTTGGGTCACTGTCTGTGCGGAGTCTGCACATCCTCCCCGTGTGTGCGTGGGTCTCCTCCAGGTGCTCCGGTTTCCTCCCACAGTCCAAAGATGTGCAGGTTAGGTAGATTGGCCAGGATAAATTGCTCTTAGTGTCCAAAATTGCCCTTAGTGTTGGGTGGGGTTACTGGGTTATGGAGATAGCGTGAAGGTGTTGACCTTGGGTAGGGTGCTCTTTCCAAGAGCTGGTGCAGATTCGATGGACTGAATGGCCTCCTTCTGCACTGTAAATTCTATGATAATCTATGTATCCCTTGTCCCCAAGCAGCCATCCCTACAATCACTGAGGCCCTTCGCACATTTGAGGCATCTAGCAGTGGCTTGGGATGTATGAATCATGGGAGTTCCCAGCGTACCTGTCACAAATGTGCATTAGGTGCTTCTGATTGTCATTCAGGGAGTGGTACCCTTTCCTGTTAATGAACATCAGGGGCTGCTGCCATGGAGCTCTCAAAGCCACATGTATGCAATCCATTGTATCCTGGACTCAAGGGGAACCTAACATAACTGCAAACCCTAGAAACCTAGCAATCGAGCTAGCTTCATCAAGTGTGAACTTTGCATTATTATGAGCATTATGGTTGAGGGCATCTGTCACGTCCTTGATTCATTTATTTGCTGAGGACTGTGAGATTCTGCATAGGCTGCCTTTGGATCCCCAAAACAATCCATAGTCAAAATAACTGAAGGCGGAGGTAACTTCAGGGGCACCAGCAGGGGATGTCCTCCCAGCTTAGGGGCATTAGATCCTCCCACATCTCGTCACAAGGACAGACATACATGGCATCGTCTGTCGCTCATCTCCAGATGAGAACGTTTTCTTTGGTCGACCCTTTGTTGTGTGAGTCAACTCCGTGGGATGGATCTAACCTCCTTATCCTCTTGCAAGGGGTCACCTGGGCCTTGCACCTCAGGCTGGGCCTCATCTCGAAGCTGGACTGGGCAGTTCCAGGCCCTTCCCCTCCTACTCAGTTGACTCATTGCCATTAATCAGGCAGCAATGGCCAAAGGTTCCATCCTTCAATCCTATTTCTCCCTGGAGAATGATAGGTCAAGAGATTAATGAACGCTGGGCAAATATATTGGACCTCCAACTCACGAGCAGACAATGTCATGCCCCAGAGCTGCGTCTGCACTACGAGTTGTTCACTGATACAGCCTTGCAGTCAAAGCTCTAAGTCACAGATCTATGTGCCCATGATACCAACCCTGATACGTTATATCTCAATCCCACAGAATTTGTAAGAGCTTTGGACGCGTTATGAAGTATGCCATCTTAGCAAAGAAAATCCTGCAATCTAGTATCTTTTATGCCGATCAACTATAATTTGTGCTTCAGCAATGACTGGATGCCCTTTGACCTATGATGCTAATTGGATAAAGCACATTACCGGCTTACAATGATGATCTAGTAGATATACAGCAGCCATGCTTCCTGTATGCTAGCCCTCATTTACATTCTCACATACCTCTCTGTTGTGAAGCCAATGACTCCTGCAGCCAAAGAATGATAAAACAAATTATGGCACAGAAAGAGACCATTCAGTCCATCATGCCTGTGCCAGCCGGAAAACAAACTAGCCACCCACCTTCAAACACCTGGTCCACAGTCTTGCAGGTTACAGGACTTCAGGTTCAGGGTTTCTGCTGCCACCACCTAATCCGGCAGTGAATTTTAGACACCGACCACCCTATGGATGAAAACATTTTCCTAATGTCCCTTCTAATCCTTCTACCCTTCTTCATTAGGTGAAATGGGTCTTTCCTATCTTTCATGTCTAGGCCCCTCACAATCTTGTACACCTCAATTAAGTCACCCCTAAGCCTCTGGCGTCGGTGCCACTGCGCATGCTCGGATCCAGCGGCGCCCAGTTCACGCCAGGATCAGCTGCTGGAGTGGCGTGAACCGCTCCAGTGCCGTGCTGGCCCCCTATAGGGGCCAGAATTGCTCATCCTGAGGCCGTGTTGACGCCATCGAGAATTGCGACGGCGTTTCGACGGCGTCAACACTTAGTCTCAGGATCACAGAATCCCGCCCCCTATACTGTGCCTCCCAATATTCTCCCATTATTCTCTAGGCTCCTTCAGTAATCAGGGGCGGGACTCTCCATGAACCGGCGGGGCGGGCCACTCCGTGCGAGTTGGCGCATGCGCGGGAGTGCCAGCATGTGCTGGCGTCGTCCCAACGCATGCGCAGGGGGGTTCTTCTCTGCACCGGCCATGGCAGAGGTTGACAGCAGCCGGTGCGGAGGGAAAAAGTGCCCCCATGACACAGGCCCGCCCGCGGATCGGTGGGCCCCGATCGCGGGCCAGGCCACCGTGGGGGGCAACCCCCGGGGCCAGATCCCCTGCCCCCGAGGGCTCTGCAGGCCGTCCGTGGAGCCAGGTCCCGCCGGTAAGGACCTGTTGTGATTTACGCCGATGGGACCCGCCAAAAACGGGCGGCCACTCGGCCCATCCTGGGCCGGACAAACACTGGGGGGCCCGCTGCCAGCAGCCGCCGACCGGCGCGCCGCAATTCCCGCCCCCGCCAAAACCCCGGCACCGGAGAATTCGGCAGCCGGCAGGGGCGGGTTTCACGCTGCCCCCTGGCGATTCTCCAATCCGGGGGGGAGGGGGCGGAGAATCCCGCCCCTTAGATCCCATAGTAATTGTAGCCGATATGCAAACCCTCCCACCCGAATCGACAAATGTTGATGTTCCCCTGCCCACTGTGGACCTCACCCATCCTCATCTTGAGGCTCTGCACAGTCAGTTACTAGGAGACCGCCCCCTCCCACCGCCACCTCCCTGGGAATTTTTGAATATCCCCCTCTGTATTGTGATTTTCCCTTCACAAGCTGCAGATGCCTCCTGTAACCCTGACCATCCTGTCTGCAGCCCAGTACCAAGCCAGACAAAACCATGGCCAGTGAGTGTAATGTTCAAGAACACTTCTGGCTGAAGCTATAAAAGATTTATTACCATTAACAAGAAACCTCCCTCCCAGCTCCCTCGTCAATTTGAGGTCACCTGATTCTAACATTAATTTATATACTAATGAGACTCCTAGTGGTCAGTCAGTGAATTACAGCACAACCATGACACTACAATTACACTACAAAGACCATGACCACACCCTGCTGTACACTAAGCTGTGCCTTATCCCAATTGAACACACAAACCTTGGCCCTCCTTGGAGCATGACTACAACATGCCTGCCATGCATAGTCCTGTAGGATGGCCCGCAAAGCCCCAATACTGCCTTTAATCTCTCGCCCCGACTACGAGATGCAAACAGCCACAGGACTACCTTCAATCTTACACCTTGACTGCTTGGCACCAGGCCAGGGACTATGGCTGTCTTTTTATGAGGTGTCCCGTTCATTCTTTACTGATGACAGTGTCCCTTCTCCATCTCTCTGCTCCATAAGCCTGTGTGCATTCCGTCTCTCATGTGCAATGCTCTCCCCTCCCTGACCTCCATGAATCTCTGTGCAAAACCCTTTCCCCCTGCCCCTGCCCCTGCCATTGTAGTCCAGAGTCTGAGAGCATCCCTCCAATTCGCACAGTTCTCTTCTCACGACACCCCCTGCTGCGTCTGCATTCCTGTCCTTAGTATTGGAATCCAGCTTCCCCACCTTCCGTCATCCCTCTGCCTGCCATCATCTCTTCCACTTTACCAACCCCATCATTGCTCATTGTCCATCCATGTCTCCATCCCACACACGCCCCCCCCCAAACTACATCATTGCCCCTTTTCCCAGTGTCTCCTTCTTCCTTCACACCTCCCCCTCCTACTGGTGACAATGATAGCCTCTTTCTCATAGGCAGCCCTGCCTGAACCCCACAGAAGACACTCTCCCAGAAAATGGAGGACACCAATGAGCAGAGCAACCCAACACCCCCACCAATGTAGTATCACACTGGCATTGGTGAGAAACTGGAGCAGTGCGGTTGCAATTGGGCGTTGCATATTGCACTCCCGTGATAGAGCCAGCCAGGTCAGAAGTGCAGGTTGCAGGCTCACAACTCACATCAGCCCTTAACCCCAATGCTGGTGAAACTTGAGAGTGCCGGAATGAGGTCAGAAATCCCAGAATCAGGTCCCAGCCACCATTTCTGTACCTCCATGGAGTCTCCCTGATTGCAAGAAAATCCAGACCAATATCTCATGTCTGTGACCGCATTCGAGGTACCATCAGAATGCTTCCAGTTGGCCTGTGGATACCCACGGTGTCAAGGACTGGCCGGTTGCCTGACGACAACCTCCCAGCAGTAGATTGGAAGGCCAGCATTCGATGCAGGCGGGCTTTCAGGTTCTCTACCCATGCCTGGCTGCACTACAGCCAGAGGCTGCAATATTGGTCTGACCCCTGCATCCATTTTAATTAAAAACTTTTAAAAAGTTGTCAAAAGGGCAGCTCAAGATCGATGCCCCCTCTCTCTTTCTCTCTTACCTGCTGTTTTTCATTGGGAGACTTCCTATTGGCCCTCCAGCTTCAAGAACCCGCCCTGCCATTACTTGTGAGCCTTGACCCCCATTTGACCTGACATCAGGGTTCCCACCCAAAGCCCTGCTGACAACTTCACTCCCAAATTTGTACATGTTATACTGTAAAATTGTGCTCTAATCTTTGCACCTTCATAAAACATGTAATGTAAGTTTCTGTTATTGATGTCAATATTACAACAGAAATATGTGACAGGAGCATTCAAGTTGTGTGCTATTTGTCAAATACAATCCTGAGATCCAATGGGGTGCAAATCCAATGGATTGGGTGATGCAAACTAGTTGGGTGAGGAGTGGCTTCCACCATGTGGAGATACTTCCTGGTAAAGCCTGGAGACCTCACAGAGGGCCCAATGGGGATGTGGGGTGGGCTTCTTTTTAGATACTCTTTGGCCTATGGAAGGGCCCACAGCAGCAATGTCTGTGCCCATGATAATGGCATTGCCTCACCTCCTCAAGCCATCCCCCACTCCCTGGGGCCTTCGTGACTGCTCCAATGCCCACAAACCTCACTTACCTGAATTTGAAGGTGCATGGCTACTGCAGAATCATAGAATTTACAGTGCTGAAGGAGGCCATTTGGCCCATCCGGCCCATGAAAAGAGCACCCCACCCAAGCCCACAACTCCACCCTATCCCCGTAACCCAGTAACCCCACTTAACCTTTTTGGACACTAATGGCAATCTAGCATGGCCAATCCATCTAAACCGCACATCTTTGGACTGTGGGAGGAAACCGGAGCACGCAGAGGAAACCGACACACACACGGGGAGAACGTGCACACTCCACACAGACAGTGACCCAAGCCGGAATCGAACCTGAGACCCTGAAGCTGTGAAGCAACTGTGCTAACCACTAATCTACCGTGCTGCCAAATTAGTATGCCCTCATCCTCCAGGTGCAGCTCCAGCAATGACCACCATTCCTGGTTGCGCTGCTGAGGCTGTGGTACATCTGACCCTCTGATTGACTGGCAGCTCTTCGGGGCAAGTGGCCATCCTTCATAAGGACGACAGTCCCAGGGCAATCAATTAATTGGCTGCTGCTGTTTAGATCCAGGCCCAGATCCCGCTGTATGTCAAAGTTGCTTCACCCCTCCTTGCTAATGGGCCCTGCAGTTGGACCCTTGGCACCACTCCAAAACCCAAGCCTAGGTACCAGCTCCTGCCATGCTGAATCAGTGATGATTAAACGATTAAATAAAATCAGTTTTGCCACAAGTTACACAGGTTCTACAAGAACTACCTCATTATAGAATGTCTCCAATTTATGTTGGAGACAAAAGATTAAAAATGAACATCCACTGTGACAGAGAATTAAAAATGAACATCTGCAGTGTTTTAGCACCAATTAAATGCTAACATGAAAGGTATATTTATCATGCATACAAACACTCCAACTCTAATTGCATACTATTTCTAGTATCAAAATACTGATGGCACCATATTAATAGTGGATATTTACAGGGACGTGCAGTGTTCAATAATAACCTTATGACCAGTAACAAGTTTAATTAGAAGCCACAAGAAGAAACCTGTGCAAATACATTTTAATGAGCAAGTCACCTTGTCTCCCTTATTTATAGAATATTTATTGGCTCATCAACGTAAAATCATTTAAGTAGCAGTCATTTTGTGCTTTCTCCATTTTACAAATAAATAAGAGGAATACTTCACTTATTCAGAACCCCCCCCCCCCAACCCGAGTGTCATGTCACCTAAAACCTCTCCCCCCCCCCCCCTCCCCGCCTTTTATTACTTCTATTAAAAGCCTCATGGGTCTTCCAGTTCTGACAAAGGATCCAAACCCAAAATATTAGTCTTTTCTCATTACAGATGATGATGGTCCTGCTGTGTCTGTATTTCATGTTTTAATCATCAATTTTTAATATTTAAAGTCATAAAATTCCCATCAGAGGCCTAGAGTTTCTTCTGAGCTGATCAGCCAGCACAAACTGAGCACAGAGCATAATTCTGCACCAGACTGTGTAGGCCTTAACCCCGCCAAATATCTGAACTTGTTTCTCCATGAAATGAAGCCAAAGAGCTCCGTCCCAGGCAGCTCACTGATAAAGAGGCTTTGAGTTTTGAACAACTGCTTCACCGCCAACAACCCTTAGGACGGTTGTTAAAGCACAAAGGGAGTAAATTAGGCAGGACGGCAACTGGGAGAGCGTCTGATACGTTAAGGAGAGAGGGAGATGAGTGAAAGCGGGAAGCATTGACTGGGGCAGAAACAGTGGCCTGCAATTGGTCCTTCAAGACTGCAGTGTCAAGAGCAGGACTCCTCCATTGATTAAGTCTCATGTAGACCTGGTTATCATGGAGCTATCTGGGCCAGCAACACCTGCAATCAAGGCAGCCCAATTTTACACAGGGAGCCTCTCCCAGATGTTGGGTGTCCAATTGCATATACAAACAGTTTGATTCAGGCATTGACCTCAGATGCTTATTCTTTTGCCCTTGTCATAGAGCAACATGATTGTGGCTTATGATGCACATACACTGCCTGTCCACCAGATTGGAGTTTAAGGCATCGGTTCAGCACTTACATTGCAAGAAATACATTAAGACAATGGAGAAAGTGCAGTACATGTTCACTTAGATGTTGCAAGGTGTGTCTTCATTGCGGATAATTTCTTTAATATGGTGGAGAAGCTGGTGTGTTCCGATGATCTCTTCAGCGATGCTATCTTTGCTCCTGGTAGGGCCACCCATGGCAGCAAGGCTGGGTGGAGATGCCATAAAAGTGTGGTACAAAAGTGCTCAATGGCAGAACAGACAAAGGAAGTCTGAGCACCTCAACATCTGTGAAGACAGAACGGGTGGATGCAGAAGATAGAAATGGTGACAAAGTGGTAATATCACTGGAATAGTAATCTAGTGGTCAAGGCCAATGCTCTCTAGGGACACAGGTTCAAAAGTCCACCAATAGCTGTGCTAGAATTTAAATTAAATTAATAAAATATGGAATTGAAAGCTAATTTCAGGAATGGCAACCATGAAACCATCATTGATTGTTTCAAAATCCCATCTGGTTGACTATTGTTATTTAGGAAAGGAAATCTGCCACCCTTACCTGGACTGGCCTACATGTGATTCCAGACCCACAGCAATGTGGTGACTGCTCTCTGAAATGGCCTAATAAACCATTCAGCTCAAGGGAAATTTGGGATGGGCAACAAATAATGGCTTTGCCAGCGATACCCTGTGAAAAAATTAAAATAAACAGAAGGTTGCAGCTGCTTGCTGGTCCCACTCACTGAAATATGACCACCAAACCCACCAAGATCATGTGTATAATGATGGTGTCCTAATGTTCAGACTTCTACCCAGGCACATTTGCCAAGTCCTCTGGCAATGAAGGATTTGTGACGGGGGCAGGGCTGTGAACCTGGGAGTTCCCAGTCACAGATCTTCGCACAGACAACATACGCATGAAAGTTGTTGGACACCTGTTTTAGAACAGAGGCATTTTTGAGCAACACCATCTGTGACTGCGCAATCCTCTCAGGATACCCATTGCTCACTCTAAATGGGATGGGGCTAGAAAAGGGACCCCAAAAATACGCTGCCTACTTTATCCCAGCTGGGGAACGGTACCCTGTAAGATCACCAGCCTCAAGTGGGTGTATTACTGGCAGCAGTCACCTTTCCCCTCATGGCATTGCTAAGCAATACGCAGCTACTGACCTCTGACTGGCTGGCAGCCCTCAGGTGGCGGGGGTGAGTTTACCACCCTTGGGGGCCTTAATCTCAGGGAAGGCCCACCACTGCTCATTTAAGTGGCTTAGAGGCAGTTTATATGGCGGGACTTTCCCTGGGGCTCGCTCTGGTTCTGCAGTCAGCGGACCAGACCACTATCGCCTTGATTAAACACCACCACAGGTCTCTGGATTATTAATCCAGTAACAAGACCATGGTGCTATCATTCCTGCATTTGAAATAATAGGTTAAAATGTTTTAACGTGTATTACCCATGCAGCCAATAATTTTTCACTTGTGTGTCAGGACAAGACACACCTGCAATTCCAATTAAATCTTAAAGGGCCAGCTGCATGCATGATCACGTGGCAGGGGCAGGTCTACATTGGTGGATTCTGCCATTCGGTGACAATGCAGTAGGTACATGAGGACTACTAAAGGCGCTTCTGGACAAATAGGGTGGCTCTGCATCATAGCCATGAACTTCTTCTCCATTTCATTAGCTGCTGTTTCATTTTTTATCATCACCGTTACCCCT